>NW_027202270.1:34221333-34401333 GCF_024711535.1 Dipodomys merriami
TCTTTCCTATCTCCAGAAATCTCACAACCTTGTCTCCCATCTTCATGTACTTTTTGTCACTTGTCACTCAAATCTTTCAGTAAGAATTTAGTAGTCCAAAGATATATTGCTTTATTCTCTTTGCTAAAAAATGTTCCAATCTCAAAACAAAATAGATCATATTTATCCCAAGATAAATCAGTTGGTTGATAGGGTAGGTATAATTATTAAATCTAATAGTCTTCGTATACATATATTTCAAGAGAGGAAATTATTTATATAATAAACTGTAGATTGTTAATATAGTTATGTGTTTAAAAATAATGGCCTTTACTTATTAACATTTTATGACATTTATTAGTAAAAGGTAAAGGATTAAACTGTGCTTGAATTCTTTCCTGATCTTTCACCAAATACATTTGATAACTTACCTCCAAATAAACGTATCTTCACCTAAAATACATAATAGCAGATAACTCTGTGTGTGTGTGTGTGTGTGTGTGTGTGTGTGTGTGTGTGTGTGTGTGTGTGTGTGTGTGTGTGTGTGTGTGTGTCCTAGAACTTAACCTTTGGGTCTGGACACCGTTTTGAGATTTTTTTTTTGCTCTAGGCTCATGCTCTACTACTTGAGCCAAAGCTCTACTTCCCTTCTAGCTTTTGGGTGGTTAGTCAGAAATATTTATTTGAACTAGGGAAGAGAAGGGGAACAACAAAATGGTGAGACAAAAGACAAAGGGGGAACCAATGCATCAGTAATACTCACAAGGCAGTATGTTGGAAATGAACTTTACAACTTGAAGGGTTTTGAGGGGAGGGAAAGTGGAAGAAAATTGAGGGAAGTTAGACAAGAAAGTTAGACAATAAATGTAATCACTACCTTAAGTAATTGTAATCCCTCTCTGTACATCACCTTGACAATAAAATAAGAAAGGAAGGAAGGAAGGAAAGGGTAGGGAAGGGAAGGGAAGAAGGAAAGAAAGGAAGGGAGGAAGGAAAGAAAGGAAGGGAGGAAGGAAGAAAGGAAAAAAGAGTGAGTCTCTCAGATTCTTGCAGAAGCTGGGACTGGCTAAAGCTCAATCCTCAGATCTCAGCCCACTGAGGAACTAGGATTAAAGGTGTTTGCCACCAGTGCCCTGTAGAATAGTAGATGACTTTTATAATGGTTATTATCCATCATGATATTTCTTAGACACTCATTCCACAATATAATAAGATAAAGACAATCATTATCCTTATTTCTTTTTAAATGAGGGACCTGGTATTTGAAGGGATTATTTATACTGCTCAAGTATACAGAATAGTACATGGAGTGGTGGTACACTCCCTGGTTTACTTTAATATATTTTTGCATGGAAAATTATGTATCCTAGCTCCTTTTATTACATAGCATAGAAGTACTTTGTATTTCAGATGTATTTCTTAAGCAGGCATTCTTACAGGTAGCTATTTTGGTGTTTGAGGGACACTAATCACAATTATATTGTTGTCAAGATGAAAATAGACTGTGACAAAAGACGATTTTTCATCTGCAATTAGTGTTAAACCTAATTTTAAAGACATTTTCAGGGGTAAAAAAAATCATATTAAAGCAAGTAAGTGGAGCATCAAGAAACATGTACAAGAACTCCTGCCCTTGTGTAAAGAGAGTTTAAGAAGGTATCCCATCAGACAATGGTGCTGTGTCCCACCCAGAGTTGAATCTTGGAGGAACAACCTTAAATAGTATTGGATGGAGTGAGCCTCTGTCAGTATCAAACCTACTTCCCAAACTATTGACTCATTTATCCCATTTTTTATCTTTCATTTCTTCTCTCTTGTGTTACTCCTCAATAACACTTTGCAGTCCTTAACCCTATCTGAATGTTTGCTTATGCAAGCAATACAAACCAGTGTGGATGATTTGAATTTTGAACACAACTGGATCCTATGCTGAGTGCATTAAGACAAAAATCTGTTGCCTGATTTTGAGGATGAGTTTAACTGAATCCTGACTACCTAGAAGACTGTCACATCTATCACAAATAAACCCCTTCACGCCATGTCTGGCTGAAGAGTCTAAAGGACAGAGTCTTTATATCATACTCCCACAATTCACATATTTAAAAAATCTTATTTGTGTACCAGGATATATTTATGCCTATGGAAAATTAAAATGTTCACCTTGATTTCCTGGTAAGCTTCCAGTAGATGGAGGAAGGAGAAATACAAAAGGAGGTAGGGACTAAAACTCTGACAAAAAGAACTAAGAATAACAAAATTGGTATACATCACGTCATTGTATAAAATTAGGGTTTGAACTCAAGAGGCTTAATTCTAAAAATCATCTCTTCATTCCTTTAACCTTCTTTTTGTTAGCTAATGTAAAATAAAAACTGTGCCTATTAATAAACTGTCATGATTCTCAGTATGTTTTTATTTATCCTATGTAATAATATATACATAACATCAAACATTTATTTATGCCCAAAATAATCTATTTCTTTATGGTAAAAGCAGTCAGAATCCTGTCTGATGGCTCTCTGAAATAGACAGTATATAATTATTATCTATAGTAACACTACCATATAATTGAACACCAGAAAGACTTGCTGCTATCTAGCTGTAACTTAGTGCCTGTCAACAAACCTGTTTGCATACCCACTCTCCCCACTCTCCCATCTCTATAACTGTCATTCTGCTCTCCATTTTGCTGAAGTTGTTCATCATTCTACTGATCCATTTCTTTAGCTTCCACATGCATGAGATTATATAGTAACTATGCCTAGAATATTTTACTTAATATCATGATCATCAAGTATATTTATGTTGCCAAAAATAATCAGATTTTATTCTTACATAGCTGAATAACAATCCATTATGTATATATATATATATATATATATATATATATATATATATAACATATTTACTCTATATTATTTCCATGCAGGTTGTTTACATTTCTTGGCTAAAATAAGACTACAATGAACACTACAGATATCTCTTCAACAGTGTGATTTCAATTCTTTTGAGTATGAAAGGAAACATACCCAAATGCTAGATGCTGGATTGGTAGAGCATATGGTATTTGTATGTTTAATTTTGGGTGGGATTTTTACAGTATTTTCTGCAATGGCTATACCAATTTACTTTCCCACCCTTGTAATTGCATGCAAGGGTTTCCCTTCCCTGTAATTGCGTACAAGTGGCTATTTTTCTTTATTTTTTTAATGTGAAAATACTGTACAGAGGGGTTACAATTACATGGGCAAGATAATGAGTACATTTCTTACCAAGCATTGTAGCCTCCTCCTTTTTTTCCCCTTCCCATCCCTTCCCATCCTCTCCCCCCTCCCCCCAATTCTCCCCGACCCCCGCCCCCACCCCCCACACCAAAGTTGTAAAGTTCGTTTTCGACATAACGACTTGTACATCTCATTGTTGCAATGGGTCCACCTGTATCCCTTTTTAAACGATTTGTTTTTCCCCTTCCCCTCCACAAATTATACCGACATCAAATACAGTGAAAGCAGGGGTTATACTGTGGGGGAGGGACATACAAAGCAACCAAGAAATAATCTTATAAATGTGTTAGAAACAATGGCATGAAAGAAAAAAAAACATTTGAATACATCTCTTAGGGTTCATTTCCCTAACATCACCTTATCTGACCTTTTCTGCTTGACTTAGACATATACTAGATATTGCAAATAAGGGAGACCATGGGACTTATGTTTCTTTGGGCCTGGCTTACTTCACTTAATATAATTTTTTCCAAGGCTTTCCATTTCCTAACAAATGGGGCAATGTCATTCTTTCTGATGGAGGCACAGAATTCCATTGTGTATATATACCACATTTTCTTGATCCATTCATCTACTGAGGGGCATCTGGGTTGATTCCATATCTTAGCTATAGTAAATAATGCTGCAATAAACATAGTTGTGCTGGTAGCTTTAGTATGGTCTTGTTTTTGATCATTTGGGAAAATGCCCAAAAGTGGGATTGCTGGATAATAGGGAAGCTCTGTGTGGATTCTTTTGAGGAACCTCCATACTGCTTTCCAAAGTGGTTGAACAAGTTTACACTCCCACCACCAATGCAGTAAGGTTCCCTTCTGTCCACATCCCTTCCAGCATCTGTTGTTATTAGAGTTCTTGATTTTAGCCATTTTAACTGGAGTGAGGTGGCATCTCAATGTTTTTTTGATTTGCATTTCTTTATGGCTAGGGAGGTTGAACATTTCTTCATGTGTCTATTGGCCATCCTTCTTTCCTCTTCAGAGAAGTTTCTCTTTAAGTCTTTAGCCCACTTATTTATTGGGCAGTTGTTTCTTTGAAGATTTGTTGTTGGGGGATTTAATTTTTTGAGTTCCAGGTATATTTTAGATATGAGACCCTTGTCCGTTGTATGGCTAGTGGAGATCTTCTCCCAATCTGTGGGCTTTCTATTGATCTTGCTAGCTATGTCCTTTGCCATGCAGAAGTTCTGCAGCTTCATGCATTCCCATTTGTCAAATCTTGCTTTGCTTTGTTGTGTTTCTGGGTCTCTATTAAGAAAATTTCAGCCTGTGTCACTAAGACCTAGGGTTTCTCCTATTCCATCCTGTAATGTTTTCAGAGTTCTGCCTTGACTCCTAAGTCTTTGATCTATTTGGAGTTGATTCTGGTGCAGGGTGATATATAAGGATCTAGCTTTAGTTTTCTACAGTAGTTAACCAATTTTGACAACTGGCTATTTTTCACGTGTTAAATAGCAACAATTTTTTAGTAGAGTGAGGTAATATTCTAGTATGGTTTTCATTTAAATTTTTCTGATGATTCGTGATATGGATATTTTAATATATTCATTGGCCATTAATATAAATTCTTTTGAGAAATATTTGTAGATCTAGTGCTTATTTTTAAAATATGGGTTACGTGGTTTACTTGTTCATTTTTAGACTTTGTATACACACTAAATATTAATCCTTTGTCAAATGTATACATTGCAACTGTTTTCTATAAAATGTCTCCACTCTGTTGAGTGATTTCTTTGAATATGCCTTTTAGATTTGTCTAGTTTTACTTTTCTATTTCTTCTTTGGTTTACTATGCTTTGGAGGTCTTGTTTTAAAATGTTTTTGCCCATTTCAATGTCCTAAAGCAGTCTCCCTACTTTGTTTTTCTAAAAATTATACTTTCAATCTTAGATTTAAGTTCAATCCACTTAAAGTTGATTTTTATTCCTGGTGAAAGCTAAGAACCTAGTTGCATTCTTGTTCATGGAGCACTGAATGCTCAGGACCATTTTTTAAAAGGACTAGCTGGTAGCTCAAGCCTATACTCCTAGCTACTCTGGAGGCTGAGATCTGAGCATCATATTTAAAAACCAATCTGAGGAAACTGATCTTAGAGTCTCTTATCTCCATCTAATCAGCAAAATTCCAGAACTAGTAGTATGTCCCAAGCAGTAGAGTGTCAGCCATGTATGAAAAGATCAAAAGCATGAAGACTTGAGTTGAAGTCCCAGTAGCAGCACACCCACATGAATGCACACACGTGCGCGCACACACACACAGAGACTACCATTTTCCAATATGTGTTTTTCCTGAAAATAATGTCTTTTCTTCTAAGCTTACTGTTCATTTCATCAGTCTTTCTTCTCCTCTATACCATATTGTTTTGCGTGTCACAGTCTATAGTATATATTTAAATCAGTTAGTAGTATTCCCTGAGGTTTTGTTGCTGTTGTTGCTTTGGTTTGGTCTAATGTTGCACAGGAATTGTTTGGCTATTCTGGAGATTTGTGGAGTTCCTTTTATGCCATAATACAGTACCTGAATTATTCCATAAAATGGGATGTTACCAACGGCATGTTGGGAAATTTTCCTTACTCTGTCCTTTTAGGACCTTTACAGCTAATGAAACATATTCACTCCCCAATCTCTACAAAGAAAAATTAATCTAGAGTCCTAAAACTTTTTCAACATGAAGGTATGCTTTTTTATTTGAAAAAAACATGTGTTCTGTGAGATTCAGGGCAAGGGATAAATATAACTTTTAGATTTGGGCTCAAAATAGTATGATTCTTCAATTGGCAAATTTCTGAACAAAGGTTTTAAGAAATACTTCCTGAATGAGGAATAAGGTCACCCTCATATTTTTGTAAGCAATCTGTCTTCCCTCTGAGCAGACACTACTATGTCAACAAGATTGAGTGCTGTACCTATTTCAAAGACTGTCAGACTCTACTTGACTACATTAGTGCTGCCTAGATTTTTTAGAGTGCCCTGCCCCATGATCTGGTCCTACATTACTCTGCTCCAAGCATATGCTCATCAAGCATAACTTCTTCTAAACCTTTTATTCCAAAAACCCTGGTCCCCTAGCTACTCTTTTTAATACCAACTCTGTAGTTTTGCTTATTGCTTATTTATATTTCCCAAAACTTGTGTTTGGTACACAGTTCCTCCTCTACATACATTTTTTGATAGTTGTGGTTTATGCTGTTGTATTCTATACTGTTCTTTTACAAGTTCAATTGAGTATATGATCAATGTTTTCAGTGGGCCATGTGTTCTGCTAGGGAGAAAAGAGGATGTACAGAACAACACTGATGTTGCTCTAAGTACCACAATGTCTACCTCTTGAGAGACATATGAGTACTACAAGAAAGGGAAGAGCAGAGTGATTCGGGAGTACAGAGGGTGAAAGACAGAGGAAGGCATTACTGGAGCGAAGCTAAGTTGCTCTGGACAGAGTTGGACTTTGCTCATTTAAACAATCAAGATATTGTCACTGTGGTTTTGGAAGAGTCTACAGAATAAGTATCAGAGAGGACAAAAATATGAAAAACTTCAGATAATGTTGTCCTCTTTAATTTTTTCCTCTAGAACAAAAAAGGAAATAATTTAATAGGAAAGCATCCAGGGTGTTGATTTATATGACAGAAATCCATGGAAGAATGGCCCCATACATTCTGATTAATAATAATAGTGTCACAAGAATCCATTTTTGATAAGAACATTAAATCAGTAACTCAAAATAGTCTTATATTTTTACCTAATTTCCCTTTAATTAGTAACTTACAATAACTAAGATTGAAGATATAATGTCAATAATTCTTGAAGTTCAATGCACATTAATTACATTTAGCTTCAAATGTACTAATAAATCCAAATCTATTAAAATGATCACTGCCTGAAATCAATTTTATGTGGGAAGTGAAAAACAGGTGAGACCATCTTTTGTGCTGGGCCATTCAGTAACTATTTGCTGCACATCTTATCTGAATTCTATCCCCCAATTATGCCTCCTTTGGCTTGGGAACAATGTATGGAATTAACTAAATCTAAAATTTGGAATAAACAGTTTAGCTTCTTAGAAAAGTGACACATATTGTGAAAAGAGAACTGTCAACCCCGTAATATTAGAATGTACTAAAGGGGGGAGTGGAGTCCTGGCAACTAAGAGAAAAGCCATTCAAACAGTAAAGCCTGATAAAGATCTAAAGGGGGAGATGATGTTAAGAAGGCTGGTGAAAGGATGGAACAGATTTGAACATTCTTCTTCAGGCAAAGCAACAAGATTGTCAGTCAGTTAGTCAAAGTTGCTAGCCAGGTTTTTACCTCAAGGATCAAACTCAACTTTTCCTCAGCCAGGCAGCTACCAAACAACATGGAATTTGAAAATAAAGGAGTGGCAGCGGGGGGGGGGGGGGGGGGGTGGGGAATTCTCCTCTCACTTCACATGCTTTTCTTTACTTGTTTTTATCACCAGTTTTAGAAGTCACCTACCTAACTAGCTCTATACTCTCATTAGCTTTATTACAATTAACACCTCTGACAAGCAAGGTTATGATGCCACTGGTAGCCTAACTCTTGATCCTATACAAGTATCAGGTGGGTGACCTTTTGTTGTCACAGGGCAACCCCACTGTCACTTTCTGAACATGATTCCCAAGAAGAGCCATGAAGTTTGATTGTGTATGTATGTATGTATGTATGTATGTATGTATGTATGATATGTTGATTAATTTCCTTACCTCCCACCTCAGATTACTCTGCACCTATATCTCTTCAATATCACTACACTTTATCCTCCAAGGATGGATTTGAGACCTGCCTTCCCATTTCCATAAGCTTGACCACTTCATGAATAAACTCCTCTTTTGCAAAACTCAGAGTTTCATTCTGAATGGGACACAAAACTAGCCAGGTTCAGTCACAGATTGATGTAGTGTCACCTGATACCAGAAACCTGAATTTTTTGTTCACAATCATCTCCTCTTCATTCAAACTCTCAAAGATGTTAATGCAAAGATACTTTAGTTCTGTTTGTTAAAATTCAATTAATTCCATCACATATGTTCATCTCTTGTTTATACACACTAAGTGTAGCTTTTTGTTGCTCCTCTAGCTTTGTTGTATTCTTGCCTATTCGGGATCATTCAGCTAATTTTCCCATGAAGAATATTAGCTACTTTTTAAAAACTAGGAATTAAGACAAAGAGTAGTAGTTGGTACATTGGTTTATACACCTACACCAAGGCAAGAGAGCATGAAATGAAAGCTATCATCTATTTTATCACCCATTTGTGTGCATATGAGTACTCAGACCTCTGGATTCTAAATATGATAACACTTTCCCATTAAGAAATTTCATGTGCCAGCATTTAAGACCAATATATCCTATTTAGTTCAGTTTTAAAAATATATATGTGTGTTTAGCTGCAAGCACTAGATCAACATTTTTGTATTTGTCATAAATATGCAGCATATTACTAAAACCATCTTATGGACAGATTTCTATATTTTTTCATGTGAAAATTTTGTCAGATTTTTGTTTTTATAAACTAATCTCTAGTAGACAATGCACAAGCAGAAAAGACTCAAAAAGTCCATTAAATAAATGAAACTGCATCTCAAAATAAATTTATTGACTCATGTTAAGATTATTTACTAGGGCTATTTACTCCAAACTGCCTAGGAAAATTAAAATGCCATGTTATACAAGTATGTAAGGACAGCAAAGGACATGAACAATATATTGAAATGGTTGTTTATTATTATATTTTTTACTCCTAAATAAAATAGTTTTTTGAGACAGGGTTCACTCAGAAAGGTATCTGTGGGGGTGTAGAGGAAATTAAGAATAGATCTTTCTTCCTGGAGGGCTAATATAATACAATTAAGTAATCTTTCTCAAAAGGTGACCCTTAGCCCGCCCCTCACTTTTAAGAATTACTTCTTTTTATATCTGTCTTTCCAGACATGCCTGAGTTGTATCTGCCCCTCAAAAGATATCCAAGTGAGAGAGAGAGAAAAAAAAAAACATTTAACATTTAGTATCTCATAACCCTCCAAAGCACAGAGGTAATTAAGTACTGATTGAAAAATTTACTGTCAAACTATTGAGTGTTTTTAAATAGTTTGGCAGTTAACAGTCCTGAGATATTTCAGACATTCCCAGTGTTCACTGCTGTGAGGCATTATTCAGTAAAATAACAAAAGGTTCCACTAACAAAGATATATTCAGGCTTTTACAAATGCAGAATGAACCACAAAAGGTTATGTCCAATGTTTAAAAATCTCTTATTTCCAGGCAGAAGCTCCCTGCCAGTTATAGAAGGAACCATAGCCAGCCTTAAAATAAACAGATATTACAAAGGAAGTGCTGTATTATGTGTCAGGAAGCAGGTAATTGTTTTAATTAGGAAGATAAGTTGTTTTCAAGGTTGAAAACAACTACCATATACACATGTATACATAGTCTTTAAAAGGGAAGTTAACATGATACCATACCAAATTACTCTGACTACTAATATCAGAGAGTCCTTAGTGAAAGATTGTATTGATTATTTGATTTTCCAAGTGTCACTGTCTCCCTTATAGGGAAAGGAAAAAGGAAAAACTAGCAATGGGTAGCAGTTAATCATGAGCATAGGGAAATGCAAAGGAAACTTAAAATGGAGGATGAAATCACAAGGTCCCTGAGAGGAAACATTGTAAATTAAACCTCCCAACTACAAAGTGACTAGCTTTTAAAAGCAAAGTAGTCCACCAAAGGCACAAGATGTTTTTGAGTTCCCCCACCCAGTGGGGAATTAAGAGAAGGCCTAAAACAATCGATAACAGATCCTGGAACACTAGATCTTTCATTTACCCAGACTCATAAGCCATGCTGTAGAAATCAAATTAATTCAGTGAATCTCCCCCAAGCTCTAGACAATGCCTCTGACCTATTGGCTTAACCTGCGGACTAAACACTCCAAACACTTTGCATTTGAATTTAAAAAATGGTAAAATTGCTGCTATTTGTACTTTAAAGGTGACTTGCTTACAATCTATTGAAAGTGTTTTTGTTTTCAAATAAATTTGCCAATCATTTTCACTATGTTTCAGGTCTTGCCTGAATTGTTCTCTTGCCTGAAGTAGAGACAAAGACAGGTAACCTCATTGGCTCTCTGGTACCATATTTTGATGCTGTGACAAGAATCAAATGATATCTGTTTGTGCAGAGGTTGTTAACAAACCTCTCCCTGGATTGAGGGCATGCCTGTTAACTATAGTCTAAAAGAATGGTTCTACTCTTTGGACTATGACTGCTTTCTTTTCCTAACCTACTACTATCAATGGACAGCTCATCTAGGCTTTGTTCTTTCTTGGTGTTGATTTCACAATTCCTGCTGAGTGTGTAAATGCCAGGAGATTCATTTTCCTACAGCTGTTTTTTTTTTTTTTTTTTCAGATCTGGTTTTCTTTTTTCTACTAGTGATTATTTGTGTGGACTGGTTCTGCTCTGATACCTTCAGGATTGGGATTGTTTGTTTCTTGTTAGAAAGATAGTTCAAACACACTTGAATCAGTCTTTAGACTCCTCTTTAAGTTAAATACAGAGACCTATAAGGCCTTTACCTATTGTCTGATATCTAACCCACAATGTGGAGCTTCTAGCTTTATTTTCCCTTTCAAAGACCCCCTCCCTCCTCCCTTTCTGCCCCTATTGTTCTAATCTTTTGGATGGGCCTTGGCTTTTTGCTTAGACCCCTGCCTAGAAGAAAAGCTTACTTCAAGTATGATCTGCAGTTATTAAGACACTTCTTTTGTTGCTGGCTTACTTCCCAGTCTTAAAGTTCTCCCCTTTGTGCTATCCTGGATTCAATTAGATGAAACTCTCAGTGTTGTGAGAGATACTCAGAAACAAATGATAGAACATAGAGAAACACAGATGCTAGAAAATATACAGGAAGCTAGTAGGAAATTAGGAGTGCACTACACTAACTTTGCTATGGAGTCAATGTGACTCCATAGATTTAGCTAGATTGTGGACTGTGGGGATATCATCCTTCAGCCAAGGCCCAGGGTTTGAATTGTGTATCAAGAAGGGATGTCTATTGTCTGTTTCTATGGAGAATTTCATATTCCATAAAATAGAATAAATACTCTCCTGACTCTCCAATATAGTTCTTTTCTTTCTTTCTTTCCTCTGGAAACGTACCACTCTGTACCTCTATTGACAGACTCTCATTCTCCTCTCTGCCCTGAGGAAAATCTTTTACCCTTCCCAGATAGTTGTGAATCAAGTGCAAGCAAAGGAGACCATTTATTTTATCTTACTCTCAAGGATATCAAAAATTAGCGCTAACATTCTCTAATGAGGACCTGCCCCTTAAATTGACTTCAGCCTCCATTAGCTCCAATGAAAGAAAGAAAATTTGCTATTTGTTTAGTCTGTATTGATCTTTCCACACATGTTACATGTAACATGATTTTAGAGTTTATCTAAAAGTCCATTCATAAAACCTTATCATTTGTGTACTCAGCAGGAAGGGGATTGAAATGTCACCACTGAAGCAAGGCTATGTTACCTCCTCCCACGGCCCAATTCCACAATAGCCATCTCTGCCATGATGATGCTCAAAAAGCAGACATGGGATTTGTGCTATCTTACTCCATGCCAATTTGTTACCCAATTGGGAAAAAAGTTATAATGTGCCCATTGCTAAAAGGTCTGAGAGTTCTCATGGTTAATATGCTTGTTTATAGGTGTCAATTTTGTTCTACCATCTAACAAACATTTGGCATAAACTTCATTGGCCCTACAATACAGAAAGTAATTGTTACTATATTAACAAATTTTCATTTTTCAGCTCAATTTTTTACATGCATGTAAGTCTTGGTATGACTAAACTAAAACTTTTCTGCAGGTATACATGTGTGTGAACATCTTTAAGATGCTTCTTAATGCTATTAAAATTTACTATATAAAAGCTATTGTGAGGAGTGACATTGATCAAAGTGCATTGTATTCATAAACTGCTATGTTGAATAGCAACTCCCTTGTCCAACCACTTAAAGATAATATAGGATAATATACATTAGATATACACTATATCTAATACAATATATTTGATTTACAATATATCCAATATGTGTACATGTAATAAAAAGCTATTGTAACTCTTGAAAAAATAGTTACTTTATGTCTGTTCTAACTGAAATGCAGGAATTCGGAAATAAGCACTCAGGTTCAAAATAATGGGAAATGGCTATTTTAAACTCAAGCAGAAAGGGAGATCTTGGAATTTTGTTACTTCCACAAATTCTCATAATGTTTCATTTTTGTCATAAATAATTTGGGTTTTCATTCTTTTTAACAATATATAGGTCTATTAACAAATACACTTTCATAGTTACAGCACAGAGAAACAACTAAAAATTGTTTTTTTCTTCATAGGTAATAAGAGATGGTTAAAATAATAAAGATTTTTCTGCATGGGTACTGAGAGGTTTTTTATTTTATTGTAAATAAACAATTTTGTCTAAGTCCAAAAGTTTAGCAAAAGGTTACCCAAAGGTATTTTATAAACTCAAGATTTAATGCACTAATGTAAAACTAATACCTAATTTTATGTCTTAAGGTTAGACACTTATACTTACCCTAAGTAATAATTGAAAGAAACTGACTTAAAGGATTTTAAAGTTTTTAAATGACTAACTTGTAACTCTGACTGAAAGTATATAAAGCTTTGATGCTACATGCTGGTCGCTTCTTAGTATGTTAAATGTTTTTCTGTTCCCCAAGCATTAAAATTAAGTTCTTTCTTTACTTTCTTGGCATTTCATTAACTTAGCTGAAAAGATTCTGTGTTGAGTTCATTATTAAGGAAAAAATATGAAGAAGCACAATTCATTGTAAGCAGACTTGAAGAAAATCCTTGAGTATGTTGCTTCTTCACAGAGATTAACACAAGAAGTATTGTTTGTACTATCTTTTAAGGTTCTGTCTTAAAGACTTTAGACCAGCTTTTTATAATAGAAAATCATACAGAAAGCCTATTATTTTATTTTATAAGGTGCTTACAAATATTACATGTCAAGGGAATTATTGTAAGTGATAGTTTACTGCAGTCAGAAATCTATCCACATCATTAAATATCCTCACCAGAAATCTGAGTAGCAGAGAAAATTAAATTGGCTTGCTATAATCTGTTACATTTACAAGTAGTGGTTTACTAAGCATGGTTCGACAATTTGTAAAACATTGTCACACTCATCAACATTCCCTTTTAAGGGTAGTAAGCTTTATTCCCTACTGTTTTTATGAAATACTATAAAAATTAAAGGTGAAAAACAGTAAATTCTCTAAGTTACTAAGCCTTTTTTTATTTGTAATACCCACAAATGCCTTTTATAATTTATCTGTACTCTATGCTATAGGACACCTAATAGATACCCACTGCTCACACAATTAACAATCAAAAGGCCAGGTTTTCCCTGTGCTCTGGTTCTTCCTTACCAGTTGTCCTAAACAAAACACAAAAAATGAGTATACCTGCTTATATCAAACCAATGTTGCTTCCCTGTGGCTCAAACGCTGCAGGCTTGAGGCTGTATCTGTCTTTTCCTTTTTGAAGATGATCTTCTATTTAAGAATATGCTAAGAGTTTAAAAATAGATTGGAATTTGATCAAACAGCTTTCTATTTTTAAAGAACTACACACCCAAAGAGATTCTTAGACAGTAATTTGCAGTGATGTGGTCAAGTCCTGGGTTTATTTCATTACTCATATAAAATTTCTTTTTAGTGAATTTCTTTCACCCTCAAATATTTAAGTATCATATGTTTTCATATGCTATTCAAATACTTAACAAAATTTCCAGTAGGTTCAATGAAACATCAGCCAATGATATACAGGGTAAAGTAAAGAAATTTCTCAGGTAGATTCTGTCAAAGTTCTAGAAAAAGAAGGGTCTAAAATTAGAAACATGTAGGTTTCAAATAAGAACTTATTAGGATAGGAAAGATCTGCTTTATTCCTTCTTTCAACAGTTTTAATAAGCATTTCCAGTTATTATTCATACCTGGAGTACTGTAAAAAAAATTTCAGAGGGATCATAACATAATTGTGAGTGGGATTATTACAAATTTTTGTCTCCAGCTATTTCAAATTACCAGGATTTTATTGGGATTTGACCTCCATAAAGTACTATACACCAAGAATATTCTCAGTATAAAGAGACAGTAAATGGCATATATCTCATCATGAAAATTAAGTGAAGGAACAAGAAATCGTATACTTAATTTCAGGTCCACACTGACCTAAAATACATAGTGTAATAAATTATGGCTTAGCATGAATATACTTAATTTTTTAAATTTTTGTCTGCTCTCTAACCGCTTATGTCCTCACTCCATATAACAATTGCTATGACTCAGAAATAGTTCTAAGCGTTTTAGATTCTTATGTATTCTATGTAACAACCACATAGGGCAGTCATTATTATCAATTCCATCTTATAGGTTTGGAATCTGACCCAAAAGATGACTAGGTTAATTTTCAAATGTCACAAATTTGCTTTATTTACTTATCTTTGAGTCAGAGATTCTGCTGTGAACTCATATTAATTTAAATAAGTATGGGCAATGTAGTTGAATATTTTGATTAACACCAATACATGAATATACACTTCCATAAGGAGACCTGAAACAAGTGAAAACCTAATAGTAATAAGCACAACTAGATCTAGGCATTGCAATTTTCTAATGGAAAGGCTATTTGAAGATACATTTCATGCCATGTCTGGGAAAGCTAAAATATAAGATCAGGGTTGGAGGCACTGTTCAAGTAGTAGAACATCTGCCTAGAAAGTTTGAGGCCCTGAATTCCAACACCAGGACTGCCAGGAAAAGAAAGAGGAAGTAGAGAAGAAAGAGCAAGAAAAGGAAGAAGAGGAGAAGAAGAAGAAGATTTTTCTAGAGCTTCCTGTGGTACATGAAAATGAAATGTTTGGGAAATCATTTTTGACAAGAATATGACAAAAGGACCAAATGCCAGCCTTAGAATGTAAAAGTATCCAAAATTAGAACAATAAAAAGAACATAATGATGATATTACTGATGATTACCCAAAGGGGATATATATATATATATATATATATGTGTGTGTGTGTGTGTGTGTGTGTGTGTGTGTATACACATATACATATACTTCCACAACAATGTAAGTACTGAACAAATGAATGAATATGAGAGGAGGGAAGAGTTTCCCTGAGATGTGTAGTGCCGGGTGCCAGTGGTTCATGACTGTAATCCTAGCTACTCAGAAGGCCGAAATCTGAGGATTGCAGTTCAAAGACAGCCCGGGCTGGAAAGTCTGCAAGATTCTTTTTTTTTGCCGGTCATGGGGCCTGGGTGCTGTCCCTCAGCTCTTCAGCTCAAGGTTAGCACTCTACCACTTAAGCCACAGCACTGCTTCCTGCATTTTCTGCGTATATGGTGCTGAAGAATCGAACCAGGGCCTCATGAATGCAAGGCAAACACACTACCACTGAGCCACCTTCCCAGCCCCCTGTGAGATTCTTATATTTAACTAGCCACTAGAAAACTGGAAGTGGAGCTATGGCTCAAGTGGTAGAGCACATGCCTTGAGCTAAAGAGCTCAGGGACAGTAACCAGGCCCAGAGTTCAAGCCCCACAAACCAAAAAAAAGAAGAGGAACAAGAAGGAGGAGGAGGAGAAAGAGGAGGACGAGGAGGAGGAGGAGGAGGAGGAAGAGGAGGAGGAGGAGGAGGAGGAGGAGGAGGAGGAGGAGGACGAGGAGGACGAGGAGGAGGAGGAGGAGGAAGAAGAAGAAGAAGAAGAAGAAGAAGAAGAAGAAGAAGAAGAAGAAGAAGAAGAAGAAGAAGAAGAAGAAGAAGAAGAAGAAGAAGAAGAAGAAAAGAAGAAAATGACTAGTAGCTAATAAATGTAAAAGCAATGATGAAACAGAAAAATATCAGTAGACAACAATAATAATAATTATAGCCAAACTGACCCAAGGAATGTCAAATGTGAATAGACCCAAAGTGTCTAGCCAAAAAAATTGTCAATTTTATGAGGGTTTTAATATACATCCTTGAAGCGAATCTCAATTTCTCTTTCTTACAAAATGAGTACAATTCAGTGACTCATTTTAACAGAGTACAGAAAAGGAGAAAATATCTACTATGCAGAAGAGAAAGATTGACCCAGTGTGTTCATTTACTGTTTTTTTTTTTAACAAAGTTACTACAAATGAAATAGTATCAACACCAGAAATTCTTTGTCAATTGTCCTAGGGGTTATAACCTTAAAATCAAAGTGTTAACAGGCTGCGTTCCTTTGGAGGGCTGTGAAGAAAGATCTGCTCCGTGGTCCTCCCCAAACATTGGCAATTTGTTGCCTGTTACAGATTCCATCAGCTTGCAGAAAGGTCACAACATTCTATCTCTACATCTTTGCATTGTCTGTGTTTGTGCACAAAGATGGCCTTTTGAAAGACTATAAATATTGGATTAGGGAATTATTCTGCTAAAAAAATTGATCTGCAATAATTATTTCTCAAATACTTTGCATTCTGATGTATAGAGCACGGATTCAGGCTTGAACATATGAATTTGGGGAGAAAATGAGGTCATTTAGACTACAACATGATCAATTTTAACTCCACTAATTACTAATATTATGTGCCCCAATATTATACAGTGTGTTACCAGCTCCTCTGGGACACAGCAAAGGCAGTACCCAGTGGCAATTTCATAGTTCTGATTTCCTGCATCAATAAATTGGAGAGATCTCAAACTAAAAATTTAATGAGACATCTGAACCTCCATGAAAAAGATCAGCAAGCTAAAGCCCAATCCAGTAGATGGAAAGAAATGATTAAAATTAAATCAGAATTAAATGAATTAGAATAAAAAAAGGAAAGAAACAACAAAACAAAGAGTTGGTTCTTTGAAAAAATTAACAAAATTGACAGACCCTTAGCAAATCTTATCAGAAAAAGAAGAGAACACACACAAATAAACTGAGAGATGAGAATGGAAACATCACTACATAAACAACAAAGATTCAGATAATTATGAGGGAATACTTCTTAAACATTTATGCTAACAAGTTTCAGAACTTGGAAGAAATGGACAATTTTCTAGCAAATATGGGCATGCCAAAACTAAACCAAGATGAGCTAAACCAACTTAACAGGCCTATATCATGAAATAGAAACAGCAATAAGAGACCTCCCAACTAAGAAACGCCCAGAACTGGATGGATTTACAGCAGAATTCTACAAGGCCTTCAAAGCAGAACTCACACCAATATTCCTCCAACTCTTCAATGAGATTCAAAGCAAAAATTCACTACCTCACTCTTTTTATGAAACGATCATAACCCTCATCCCAAAACCAGGCAGGGACTCATCAAAGAAAGAGAATTATAGATCCATTTCTTCGATGAGCATCGATGCAAAACTTTTCAACAAAATTTTGGCCAATCGACTCCAACAATTCATCCAAAAAAATCCTACAAAAAAATCAAACAGGATTCCTTCCTTGGATGCAAAGCTGGTTCAATATATGCAAATCAATTAATAAAATTCATCACATCAACAAGAGCAAGGATAAGAACTAGATGGTTATATCAATAGATGCAGAAAAAGCATTTGACAAGATCCAACACCCCTTTATTTTATTTATTTATTTTTTTTGTCGGCCGTGGGGCTTGAACTCTGGGCCTGGGCGCTGTCCCTCAGCTCTTCAGCTCAAGGCGAGCACTCTACCACTTGAGCTACAGCGCCACTTCCGGTTTTCTGGTGGTTTATTGGAGATAGGAGTCTCACGGCCTCTCCTGCCCAGGCTGGCTTTGAACCTCAATCCTCAGATCTCAGCCTCCTGAGTAGCTAGGATTACAGGCGTGAGCCACCAGCACCCGGCCCAACACCCCTTTATGATGAAGGCTTTGGAAAAACTAGGAATCCATGGAACATTCCTCAATACAATAAAGGCTATATATGACAAACCTACAGTGAGCATTATACTTAATGGTGAAAACTAAAGACATTTCCACTAAACTCAGGAATGAGACAAGGATGTCCACTCTCTCCACATCTCTTCAATTTATTATTAGAATGCCTAGCTACAGCAATAACACAAGATGCAAACATAAAGGGGATTGAAATAGGGAAAGCTAAAGTAAAACTCTCCCTCTTTGCAGATGAAGTGATCTTGTATTTAAAGAATCCCATGGACTCTACTCCCAAATTAGTTGAGGGGATTTGAAACTTTGGCAAATTAGCAGGGTATAAAATTAACCCACAAAAATCAATGGCTTTTCTGTATGCCAACAATGAGAAGAGTCTGACTGAAATCAGGAAAGCAACTCATTCTCAATAGCCCCACAAAAAATAAAATATCTAGGAATTAACTTAACCAAAGAAGTGAAGGACCTCTATGATGAAAACTTTAAAAACCTGAAAAAGGAAATCAAAACAGAACTTAGAGGAAAAACCTCCCATGCTCCTGGATTGCCAGGATCAACGTCGTGAAAATGGCAATACTTCCAAAGCTATCAAAAAATTCAATGCAATACCTATCAATATCCCAACCTCATTCTTTAAGGAAATAGAAGAGGCCATCCAAAAATTCATATGGAACAATAAAAGACCCCGAATAGCAAAAACAATCCACAACAGAAAGAACAGTGCTGGAGGAATATCAATATCAAATTTTAAACTCTACTTCAAAGCCATAGTAAGCAAAACAGCTTGGTACTGGCACAAGAACCGACCTCAGGACCAATGGAATAGAATTGAAAATCCAGAAATAAAACCACAGAACTATAGCCATCTACTCTTTGATAAGGGAGCTAAAAAAATAGAATGGAAGAAAGACAGCCTCTTCAGTAAATGGTTAATCACCTGTAGAAAACTAAAGCTAGATCCTTATATATCACTGTGCACCAGAATCAACTCCAAATGGATCAAAGACCTCAGAGTCAAAGCAAACACCCTGAAAACATTACAGGACAGGATAGGAGAAGCCCTAGGTCTCCTTGACACAGCCTGAAATTTTCTTAATAGAGACCCAGAAACACAACAAAGCAAAGCAAGGTTTGACAAATGGGATTGCATGAAGCTGCAGAGCTTCTACATGGCAAAGGACATAACTAGCAAGATCAATAGAAAGCCCATGGATTGGGAGAAGATCTTCACTAGCCATACAATGGACAAGGGTCTCATATCAAAAATATACTTGGAACTCAAAAAACTAAATCCACCAACAACAAAACCTCAAAGAAACAACTGCCTAATGAATAAGTGGGTTAAAGACTTACATGTAGAGAAACTTCTCTGAAGAGAAAAGAAGGATGGCCAATAGACACATGAAGAAATGCTTAACCTCCCTAGCCATAAAACAAATGCAAATCAAAACAACATTCAGATTCTACCTCACCCCAGTTAGAATGGCTATAATCAAGAACTCTAATAACAACAGATGCTGGAAG
This sequence comes from Dipodomys merriami, assembly GCF_024711535.1. Lineage (NCBI taxonomy): Eukaryota > Metazoa > Chordata > Mammalia > Rodentia > Heteromyidae > Dipodomys > Dipodomys merriami. The sequence continues at coordinate 34,241,076 of NW_027202270.1, forward strand.
GGTTGTGGCCAGAAGGGAACCCTACTGCATTGTTGGTGGGAGTGTAAACTTGTTCACCCACTTTGGAAAGTAGTATGGAGTTTCCTCAAAAGACTCCACAAAGAGCTTCCCTATTATCCAGAAATCCCACTTTTGGGCATTTACCAGAATGATCACAAATAAGACCATACTAAAGCTACCAGCACAACTATGTTTATTGCAGCATTATTTACCATAGGTAAGATATGGAATCAACCCAGATGCCCCTCAGTAGATGAATGGTTCAAGAAGAAAATGTGGTATATATACACAATGGAATTCTGTGCCTCCATCAGAAAGAATGACATTGCCCCATTTGTTAGGAAATGGAAAGACTTGGAAAAATTATATTAAGTGTAAGCCAGGCACAAAGAAACATAGGTCTCATGGTTTCCCTTATTTGCAATAACTAATATATGTCTAAGACAAATAGAAATGGTCAAACAAGTTGATGTTAGGTGCAATGAACCCCAAGATAAGGACTCAAATTATTTTTTCTTTCTTGCTATTGTTTCTAACATATTTATAAGATGTTTTCTTTGTTGCTTTGTATGTCCCTCCCCCATGGTATAAACCCTGTTTTCACTGTATTTGATGTTGGCATAATTTATGGAGGGGAAGGGAAAAAACAAATCATTTAAATAGGGATACGGGTGGACCCATTGCAACAATGAGATGTACAAGTCGTTATGTCGAAAACAAACTTTACAACTTTGGTGGGGGGGAGGTGGGTTGGGGGGGAGGATGGGAAGGGATGGGAAGAAGAAACAAAGGAGGAGGCTACAATGCTTGATAAGAAATGTACTCATTATTTTGCCCATGTAATTGTAACCCCTCTGTACAGTATTTTCACAATAAAAAAAGAAGAAACAGAGGCATTTCTTGGAACGAAAATGTCATATCTATAATTTGTTGATGAGAACAATCTCACTTCTACAGTAACTTCCTGCTTGTATTTGGAGATTGTAAGCAGAAAGTAGAACAAAAACAACTGCCCTATCCCATCTTCTCTAATGATATTTATTATCATTTTCTCCACTCAGGTGGAACTCATTAGAATTAGAGACATCCCTAGTTGGAGTTGCAAAATGTTCCAGACACAATATTCAATGCTTTAAAACATTAGTCGATGGATTTCATCATTATGTAAATTAAATTGATAATACTACTAATGGTAAATAAATTTACATTTCTCTTCTTTCCTGATAAATATTACTGTTTATACCTGTTTACCTATTAGATTGAGACATAACAACTATATTTGATGAGTAGTCACAAATAAATTTGTGAAAATAAAAGGAATGACCACATATTTCTATATAATTCCTTGCTAGAGAACAGTCAGATCAATAACCAAATATGGTAGCTTTACACTGCTACCTGAGCTAGGCTGGATTTTTTTTCTCTAAGATTTTTGGGTTTATAGCTCTGAGTTCAGACTAACTACTGTGAAACTGTGCATGAGCCAAGCAACATTGGTTTCTCTCAGGGATGAACTGCACAATCAGGTACTGTTGCAGCTGTCACAAGGATTGTTGACCTGCACACTAGCTATGTTGGCTTGGCAGGCACCTCCTCCATCTCTCTTCAGATTTTCCCTAGCTTCCTGAAAGGTTTTTCTGTAGATTCATAACTAAGCATGCCAGCTGCTTCTGCAGGTCACTGGCATCACTGAAGCTTGACACAATGAGAGGCAGACTTAGGTTCCAGTTCATCATAATGTGATCCAGCTCAGCCTGATGGATTCCAGCTCACCCTTGCTCTGTTCCACCTCACATCCATCTTCCATTCCCTCCTGCCTGACTGCTGACTGCAGGACTATCACTAGACTCAACAAGTCCCATGACTATATAGGGCAATCCTCTGGCAAATTCTCTGTTTCTCTCATAAACACTTTCTTTGTTCAAGTCCATTTTTGTTTCATGCACAAAAGTGTGATACAAGCAACATAATGTAATAAAACTGTGGGCCTTTTCCACAAACAATGCATATTTCTCTTATAAACTAGGGCTTACATCTAGGCAGAGAATAGTAAAACCATCTTAAATGTTATGGTTAGACTTACAATAAAATATGTAAAAACTCTACATATATATATATATATATATATATATATATATATATATATAGTAAGTCCTAACTAAATGATACCTATAATTATTAGTGTAAATATTTTATATAATTTTTAAAGTCAGCACTCAAAACACCATGTCACAAGACATGGAAACTAATACATGACATACAAATAAATAATGAGTAAAAAGTTAGGATATTTATTAAAATATGTATCATGTATATGAATAATTAGCATATCCTTAAATATTTATTTAAAAACTCAAGCTTCTATAAAAACTCCATAATATTCATTTTGTTAGACTGCTAATTGTTTGAAAGGTTTATTCATGGAGTGTCAATCCTGTGTATAATAAATTTTAGTCAACTGAAACATTTATAAAAGCATATTCTTCTGTGTGTGTGTTTTCATGAAAAGCTATCATTTGGATCTAAGATCTACACATGAGAGAGAACATGTGCCCTTTGTCTTTCCAAGTCTGGCTTATTTCTCTCAGTATGATATTTTCTCAGAGGGATTAAATTATAACCTCCTTGTACAAGCTTTTGAATAAAAGCTTTCTTATAAAAGATTAAAAATTAGCCAGTGCAGGTGGCTAACACCTGTAATCTTGGCTACTCAGAAGATGCTGAAATGTGAACATCATGGTTCAGTACCAGCCCAGGCAGAAAAGTCCCTGTGAGCATATTATCTCCTATAAAAAGCTGGTAGGGTACTGTGGCTCAAGTGGAAGAGCACTAGCCTTGAGCACAAAGAGGTACAATATTCCAACCTCATTCTTCAAGGAAATAGAAGAAGCAATGTAAAAATTCATATGGAACAAAAGACCTGAATAGAAAAACGATCCTTAACAGAAAGAACAATGCTGGAGGAATATCAATACTATGAAGCCATAGTAATTAAAACAGCTTGGTACCGGCACAAGAAGAGACTTCAGGACCAATGGAATACAATTAAAAACACAGAAATGAACCCACAGACCTATAGCCACCCTAATCTTTGATAAGAGAGCTAAAAAAATAGAATGGAAGAAAGACAGCCTCTTCCTAAATGGTGATGGCAAATTTGGTTAATCACCTGAGGATACTAAAGCTAAATCCTTATAAATTGCCCTGCACCAGAATCAACTCAAAATGGATCAAAGACCTCAGAGTCAAAGCAGACACTCTGAAAACATTACAGGACAGGATAGGAGAAACCCTAGGTCTCCTTGGCACAGCCTGAAATTTTCTTAATAGAGACCCAGAAACAAACGAAGCAAAGAAAGGTTTGACAAATGGGATTGCATGAAGCTGCAGAGCTTCTGCATGGCAAAGGACATAGCTAGCAAGATCAACAGAAGCCCACTGATTGGGAGAAGATCTTCACTAGCCATACAACAGACAAGGGTCTCATATCTAAAATATACTTGGAATTCAAAAAACTAAATCCACCAACAACAAATCCTCAAAGAAACAACTGCCCCATTAATAAGTGGGCTAAAGAGAAACTTGAAGGATGGCCAATAGAGATATGAAGAAATGTAGTTCAGGAGGTGGGAGGGAAAGGATGGTAGGGAAAAACAAAGGAGAAGGCAACAATGCTTGATAAGAAAAGTACTCATTACCTTGCTCATGTAACGGTAACTTCTCTGTATTTTCACAATAAAAAACTTATTTAAAAAAGAATACAGAGATAGCACCCAGGCTCTAAGTTCAGGCCCTAGGATGGAGAGAGAGAGAGAGAGAGAGAGAGAGAGAGAGAGAGAGAGAGAGAGAGAGAGAGAGAGAGAGAGAGAGAGAGAGAGAGAGAGAGAGAGAGAGAGAGAGAAGAGAAAGAGAAGAGAGAGAGAGAGAGAGAGAGAGAGAGAGAGAGAGAGAGAGAGAGAGAGAATTTAAAACTTTCCATTATAGAGACATTCCTTTAACAAATAAAAGTTGTTAAGGAGAAGGCAAGCTAGAAGTAGTAAAGGCTAAAGATTCCTACATAGTCTCATGAACATTGTTATGTTCACAGAAAAAGAAAAAGAAAAAAACATGAATGAAAAGCAACTCATTAACTACTGACCAGCTATAGTCTTAAGCATCTTAAATAAACCATGAAGTATGTTTTTTTCACTTATTTTGAGCACAGCTTTTCACCAGAAAATTAGTATCCATATATGCTCCTCCCACTATAACCAGGAAGTCAACATCTTGTGTACTTTGCAAATGACAGATATAATCAGTTGGTATCTGTGCTTTTTGTATGTGTTCATGCCTTCCCCATCTCCTGATTTTTTTTTATTTTTTTTTAATTTTATTTTATTTTATTTGAGAACATACTGTACAGAGGAGTTACAATTACATGGGCAGGATAATGCATACATTTCTTACCAAGCATTGCAGCCTCCTCCTTTGTTTACCCTTCACCTCCCTTCCCAGCCTCCCCCCTCCCCCCACCCAATTATACCCCCTCCCTCCCCCCACACACCGACATTGTAAAGCTGGTTTTGACATGACATTTTATACTTCTCATTGTTGCAACAGGTCCACCTGAATCCTTAAACGACTTGTTTGTCCCCATCTCCTCCACATGTTATACTGACATCAAATATAGTGAAAGCGGGGGTTACACTGTGGGGGAGGGACATACAAAGCAACAAAGAAATAATCTTATAAATGTGTTAGAAACACATGCATGAAAGAAACGAAAACATTAAAATACATATTTAAGGGTTCATTTTCTTAACATCACATTATCTGACCTTTTCCGCTTGACTCATACCTATACTAGATATTGCAAATAAGGGAAACCATGGGACCTATGCTTCTTTGGGCCTGGCTTACTTCACTTAATATAATTTTTTCCAAGGTTTTCCATTTCCTAACAAATGGGGCAATGTCATTCTTTCTGATGGAGGCACAGAATTCCATTGTGTATATATACCACATTTTCTTGATCCATTCATCTACTGAGGGGCATCTGGGTTGGTTCCATATCTTAGCTATGGTAAATAATGCTGCAATAAACATAGTTGTGCTGGTAGCTTTAGTGTGGTCTTGTTTGTAAACATTTGGATAGATGCCCAAAAGTGGGATTGCTGGGTCATTAGGGGAGTTCTATGTGAAGTCTTTTGAGGAACCTCCATACTGCTTTCCAAAGTGGTTGAACAAGTTTACATTCCCACCAACAATGAAGTAAGGTTCCTTTCTGTCCACATCCCCTCCAGCATCTGTTGTTGTTAGAGTTCTTGATTTTTGCTGTTCTAACTGGAGTGAGGTGATATCTCAATGTTGTTTTGATTTACATTTCTTTTATGGCTAGGGATGTTGAACATTTCTTCATGTGTCTATTGGCCATCCTTCTTTCTTCTTCAGAGAAGCTTCTCTTTAAGTCTTTCGCCCACTTATTTATTGGGCAGTTGTTTCTTTGAGGATTTGTTGTTGGGTGGTTTAATTTTTTGAGTTCCAAGTATATTTTAGATATGAGACCCTTGTCCTTTGTATGGCTAGTAAAGATCTTCTCCCAATCGGTGGGCTTTCTATTGATCTTGCTAGCTATGTCATTTGCCCTGCAGAAGCTCTGCAATCTTATGCAATCCCATTTGTCCAACCTTTCTTTGATTTGTTGTGCTTCCAGGTCTCTATTCAGAAAATTTCGGCCTGAGCCAAGGAGACCTAGGGTTTCTCCTATTCCATCCTGTAATGTTTTCAGAGTGTCTGCTTTGAGTTCAAGGTCTTTGATCCATTTGGAGTTGATTCTGGTGCAGGGTGATATATAAGGATCTAGCTTTAGTTTTCTACATGTAGTTAACCAATTTTGCCAGCACCATTTACTGAAGAGGCTGTCTTTCTTCCATTCTATTGTTTTAGCTTCTTATCGAAGATTAGATGGCTATAGGTCTGTAGGTTCATTTCTGGGTTTTCAATTCTATTCCATTGGTCCTGAGGTCTGTTCTTATGCCAATACCAAGCTGTTTTGATTACTATGGCTTTAGAGTAGAGTTTGAAATTTGGTATTGATATTCCTCCAGCAGTGTTCTTTCGTTGAGGAGCGTTTTTGCTATTCGGGGTCTTTTATTGTTCCATATGAATTTTTGGATTGCCTCTTCTATTTCCTTGAAGAATGAGGGTGGAATTTTGATAGGTATCGCGTTGAATTTGTAGATAGCCTTGGGAAGTATTGCCATTTTCACGATGTTAATCTTGCCAATCCAGGAGCATGGGAAGTTTTGCCATTTTTTAAGTTCTGTGTTGATTTCCTTTTTGAAGATTTTAAAGTTTTCATCATAGAGGTCCTTCACTTCTTTGGTTAAGTTAATTCCTAGGTATTTTATTTTTGTGGGGCTATTACAAATGGAGTTGCTTTCCTAATTTCAGCCACACTTTTCTCATTGTTGGCATATAGAAAAGCCATTGATTTTGGGGGGTTAATTTTATAACCTGCTACTTTGCCAAAGTTTTGAATCAGCTTGAGTAATCCATCTCCTGATTTTAAAAGGAGATAATGCTATCCACTTCAGATTCTTGCTTCATCAATACATTATATCTGACCCAATCCCTGCTCACAGACAAAATCTGAGTGTGGCTTTACTTTGATTTTCCTCTTATTTTTGTGGTTCTCAAAGATTTTTGACAAATTCTATTTCTGGTGTCTTGATACATTCATCCACTGAGTGGCATCTGGGTTGGTTCCATATCTTAGCAAAAGTAAATAATGTTGCAATAAACACAGTTGTGCTGGTAGCTTCACTGTGCTCTTCTTTATGGTCATTTGAGTAAATGCTCAGAAGTGGAATTGCTGGGTCATAGGGGAGCTCTATGTGTAGTCTTTTGAGGAACCTCCATACCACTTTTCAGAGTGCTTAAACAAGTTACATTCCCACCAACAGTGTAATAGCATTCCTTTTTGGCCACATCCATGACAGCATCTGTTATTATATATATATATATATATATATATATATATATATATATATATATATATATATATATATATATGTTGGCCATTCTAATTGGGGTGGGGTCAGGTGGAATCTCAAAGTAGTTTTAATTTGCATTTGTTTTATAGCCAGAGATGAAGAACATTTCTCCATGTGTCTATTGGTCATTCCTTTTTCTTCTTCAAAATCTCTAAGTGTTTAGCCCACTTATTAATGGGGCAGTCATTTCTTTGAGGATTTCTTTTTTTGGGGGGGTTAAATTTTGAGCTCTAGGTATATTTTAGATATGAGACCCTTCTTCAGTGCATAACTAGTAAAGACCTTCTCCCAATCTATAGGCTTTCTATCTCCCTTGCTAGTTATGTCCTTTGCCATGCAGAAACTCTGCAGTTTAATGCAATTCCATTTATCCAAACTTTCTTTGATTTGGTGTGTTTCAGGATCTATACTTAGAAAGTTTTGACCTGCGCCAAGGCACCCTAGTATTTCCCCTATCCCTTCCTGTAATATTTTCAGGGTATCTGGTCTTACTTATATTGAGGTCTTTGATCCATTTGGAATTGATTCTAGTCTAAGCACTACTTTTGATTTCTAATCTAGTTACTGATTCTTACTGTCTTCAATAGGATGGGTTTAAACTTTGTTCGATTCAACATCTATATATTAGGACTTAAGTTTTGTTTTTGCTGGAAAGTTTACCTTCCTATGTGTTCTAATGCTGGAAAATTTACAGTTTTGTGTGTGCCAATGTTGGGGCTTAAAACTCAGGCCCTCAAACTCTTACTTGGCTTTTTGTTCAACTTTCACTTGAGCCTATTGTCACTTATGACCCTTTTCCGGTTAATTGTAGATAGGAGTCTTATAGTTTTCTCTTCCTAGGTTAGTTCTGAACATTGATTCTCAGCTCTCTGCTTCCTGAATAGATAAGATTATAGTTATAGGCCATCAATGCTGGGTTGGAATTTACTTTTATAAAATTTTATATATACTCATATTATTTCCAGAAGGGCTCAGACTTCTCCATTGGCACAATATAGAATAACAAGTGTTTCAGAATGTGATAAATGATACTATGCTTAGACACAAACATACTAGAAACAGAACATATGCTTTCTTTTCATTTTATTCATGTTATAAAGAGGTTCAAATCTTTGATCTATAAAAGATCATGTACCTGAGAGACACACTATAAGAAGAGAGCAAAATGCTATGGAACATGTTATATTTATTATAACTTTAAATAGGTATTCTGATTCATCTAGCCCCAGTGATTCTTATTTGAAGCAAGTCTATTCTTTGTTCTGTGTAGTGTCCTGTAAATATAGCATCTGTGGCCCCCAAACCACTCAACACAAATAGCATTTCTTCCTCAAATCAGATATTGTCAGCACTCTATCTTTATTCCAAATGTGACATCGCTTTAAATCAAGAGAATAAATTTAAAGAATAGAATATAGACAATAAAATGATCTACCTGTTGTTTCTAGCATTTCACCTGTGAGCTAGCATCACCAAAATGTTCCCATAGTCAATGTGTTTTATAACCATGTATCACACATAGCACATATTCACTCTAGGATACATCTATGTATTACTCCTCCATAATTAATACTCTTCTGACCACTCCTAAATGTAATATTCTAAATTATGACTTGAGCAATTTTTAGTCCTACTGCCCACCTTCACTTTACCTTTCTCCCATGTGTTTAAATCTTTTCTTAAAGTGGTATTTTAGCCCCATGCTATCGTTCCACTAGTACTAATTGCTTAAAAGCTTACTAGAACTCAAACTTATACTTTTTAACAATAGTCCGTTGGAAACAATTGTTATAATGAATATCTTTTCTTATCAGAATATTTTTTGAGTAAATACTTTTCAAAAGTATAATGTTTTACAATATAAATGAAATATACAACTTATAAGTAGGGATAGTAAAAACTGGGAGAGAGTGAAGAAATGAGTGACATTGTTCAAAAAGTAATGTTAGCTGGGCACCAGTGGCTTGCACCTGTAATCCTAGCTGCTCAGGAGGCTGAGAGCTGAGGATCGAAGTTGAAAGCCAGCCCAAGCAGGAAAGTCTGTGAGACTCTGATCTCCAATAAACAACTCAGAAAACCAGAAGTGGCACTGTGGCTCAAGTGGCAGAGTGCTAGCCTTGAGCAGAAGAGCTGAGGGACAGCGCCCAGGCCCAGAGTTCAAGTCCCCAACCAACAAAAATAAAAGTTATGTACTCTTTATCTGACTTCTATAAATGTCACTCCTCTGCATCATCTTTACAATAACAATAAAAACACATAAAATAAAATAAATATTCCCTGAGGACATTCACCTTGCCTCACTTTGTGTGACAATATATATCAACAATATCCCACAAGGCTGTTATCCTGACTGCCGGTTGTAAAGGAGATTGACTAGGCAGGCACTCTACCACTTGAACCATTCACTATGCCCATGTTTTGGTTTAGTCATTATTCAGATAGGGAACTATGTTATTGCTTAGGGCCAGCCTCAGACCATGATCCTTCTGTGTATACCTGCCACATAGCTGAGTTTCAGATAGGGCTTCATTAACTTTTTGATTGGGGTGGCCTCAGACTGTGATACTACTGAACACTTCTCCCAAGGAGCAGAGATTACAGGCATTTACTATAACATTCAGCCCTAAGAATACAGATTTTTTTTTTTTTGCCGGTTGTGGGGCCTCAACTCTGGGCCTGGGTGCTGTCCCTCAGCTCTTCAGCTCAAGGCTAGAACTCTACCACTTGAGCCACAGTGCCACTTGAGGCTTTTTCTGCATACGTGGTGCTGAGGAATCGAACCCAGGGCCTCATGCATGCAAGGCAAGCATTCTACCACTGAGCCACTTTCAATGTGATCTTTTTTACAACATCCTTATGTTTCTCTGAGAATATTATATGGTAAACATTTATTCCTATCAGCTATGAAATCTTTTACAGGGTTACAAATGTCCATTTTATTTTTAGTCGAATTTAAAAGACAAACCAATGCTTTTAGATTTCTACTGAAGAAATTGTGTGTTTGTAAACTATGGAACAATCAAACTGAAACTAAATTTCAAGCCAGTCCATGCTCATCGATTTTCATTAAAAGTATCTGTGATGGCCCTGTCATTTAGTGCTAACATTTTTAATACTATAAAGGCTACTGTCATTTAGAAGCATGATTCACAATATTCCCAATCACACTGTTGTTCAAGTGTAATATTTATAATGCTCCTGAGACCGCTGCTGTGTGATTGTGCTTATATAAGCCTATTGATACTATTTACTTGACCTCCAGCACTCCCACTACCATTGGTTGTGCTGCTCTTTTGCTGACAGAATTAATAACAACTTGACAGTGCCATTATTTTCTTACTTGCCAGCCAATATTTCTAGACCTGTTGCCAATATTTGATAGGCTCTACAGAAAGTTAATAAATTCTCATTCAAACATCATTGACCTAGTCAAACTAAAATTGCTATTCTATGACTAAAGGAAGAAAAATAATTCCATTATTAGAAAGAGCTTTGATGTTCAAACTATTACATTCATTTTTTTCTTTACTTCTCATTCATTCTTTCTTTTGCTATGTAGCCAGAGACTCACAAAGCCAGAAAAATAGTTCTGGAAATTAACCTTGCCTTTTGCTATTCACCAGTGATGCAGGCATATAATTAAAGGTCATTGAGGTCTAGAGAACTTTATTTTGTGTTTTCAATCTAATGAAAATCTTTCAAAATTATGTGACTAGTAATAAAGGCTAAATTTTGCATCTAATTTGCAACTAAAAGAGTATTTTAATCAAACAATTTCTAAAGTATTTCTCAAATTATTGCATTTGAAAGCACATGAAAATTGTTACCTTTGGAAATGGGTCTAGCTGTTATTAAACTTTGAGATTTTTTTTAAGACAATCATGCTCTTTCTGAGCATAACTAGAAAGAGTCACTCTAAAATAATGGTTTCAAAATGTTCCCAAAACAGTTTGTGCAATTGACTTGGTATCCATAATTTGCATGCTGGAGACATCTGGGAAATGGATATGGAACATAAATAAACAACACCTTTGTTCTACATAGCAACTATTTGTAGCAAGAAACAAAGATAGTACTTCTGGATTCACCCCAGGATGTACTAAACTGGAAAAGGGTATTTTCCCCTTATTTCAGTGATTTAAAAAATGATTATAGGGCTTGGGACATGGCTTACATGTTAGAATTCCTGGATTAAATGTAAGGCACCAAGTTAGGACCCCAGTTCTGCCAAAATAAATAGGTCAATAAGTAAAATAAAAATAAAAATTCCTTAAAAAAAGAAAAAAGCCAGGTAGTGTGGTTCATGCCTCTAATTTCAGATACTCAGGAAACAAAGATTTAGGAAGATCATAGTTCAATGTGCAGGCAAAGTAAGCAAAATAACATCTTATATAATCTCACATGCTGTTGTACAACTACAATCCTAGTCAGTAGGACCATGTCCTGAGATGGTTCAAGCAAAAAGAGAAATCTTATCAAAAATGCAAACCTGAAAGCAAATAATAGCTGGAGGTATGGCTCAAATGGTATATCACTTGCTTAGAGCACTAAAAAAAAAGCTGATATTACCAAAAAGGAAAGAAAGAAATCAGAAATTGAAGTTTTGTTTATTCTACCAGAAGGTTAACAACAAATGATTCTTGATGAAACCAAACACCTAAAGAAAGATAGGTATGGGAACAATATTTTACTTGGCAAAGCTACCAATAAAAAATTCAATTTCTAATTTTTAATAGAATATTAAAAGCTGAGTGTTAGTGACAGAAAGAGCTATGAGGGCTACAGGTACTATAATACACAGCAGCTTGCAGGCTCTTCTTCCTAGTTCACCAGATGCCCATATCAACTGTCCTCAAGGAATCTTTCCAGGTAATGCAGAAGTCCTCGTACAGTGCAAAGCAACCTCTTGGGAGAATACTAAACCCTAATCAACTCACCACTACCTGCTCCACACAGCAAAAGCCTTTGACAGCTTCTGAGGGGGGACAAAAGCCCCTGAAGATTAACAGGTTGGGTAAAGGGAACAGAACAACAAACAAACAAAAATTTCCCCAAGGATGATACAAAGTTAATAGAAGGACTTTCTTCCATAACCTGAGGAATTACTACCTGCCTAAGGCCAAAGCTTAATAAAATCTGAGTAAAGTTATCCATACCACTATAAGAATGACATTTAAGAAATGAAGGCTAGGGCTGGGAAGGTGGCTCAGTGGTAGAGCGCTTGCCTTGCATGCCTCAGGCCCTGGGTTCGATTCCTCAGCACCACATAAGCAAAAAGAAAAAAGCCAGAAGTGGCACTGTGGCTCAAGTGGTAGAGCGCTAGCCTTGAGCTGAAGATCTGAGGGACAGCGCCCAGGCCCAGAGTTCAGGCCCCACGCCCGGGGCCTGAACTAAAAATAAAATAAAATAAAAAAAGAAATGAAGGCTACTGCTTATAGTAACGTAAGTAGACTCTCTCTAGTGAACAACATAAACTTTAGAAAAACCTAAAACTGAACAATGGGCAGATACATAGGAAAACACACAGTAAAATAGCGGTATTCCACATAAAATATAACAGTATAGGAACTTGAAGTTTGTGATGACTGAAAGAGAGCAATAGCATAAACTAACCTTGAACTTACTTTCATCACTGACTGCAATGTAAAGCCCTATAGGAAACGAAAGTAGAAAAATGGTATGCTCATTTTCAGAAATACAAAGCATTTACCTCAGGCTCTGCATTCCATACAAACTGTCCAACATTCTATAAAAATATAAAAAAGTCATTCAAAAAAGTAAGAAAATCAACATTCTCAACAGAGAAAGCAGTCAAAATCAGGTTCCTGCACTTTAACTATCAGAAAAGAAAATTAATCTGATTATCATTGTTAGGTTATAAGCTTTAGTGAAAGTATGGAAAATATGTGGGGTCCTCTCTTCTTTAGCAAGATGGCAAGTAGTAGAAAGAGTTTCAAAGGAAATATCCAAAATGAAAAATATGTTAATAAGACAAAGGAAGCCTTGTTTTAGAGTTGACCAGTAAACTCATAACAGTAAAGGAAAACAATCTGTGCGATTAAAGATAAGTCAGTTAATGTTATCCAAATCCAAACAAAAAGAATAGAGAAGAAAATGAGCAAAAATAAATGAGCAAACCATTGGTACAATATCAAAGGAAAATCATGTGTATGTATGTACCTGCATATGCATTTCTGTGTGGATGTCCGTGTGTGTGCATGTGCATGTGTGTGTGCATGCAAATGTGTGTATGTGTTTGGAACATCAGTGGAAGTGATAGTGAAATAAAAGAAATTTGCATTAATAATGATAAAAATATTCCACATAAGAATGGGATAAATATAAGATTTGAACAAAGCATTTTTCTAAGTTTGCAGAAAAAAAACAGGGGAAAATATTTTTGTACCACCATTCCTTAAAGTTCCATAAAAATCCCTTTTTCTACACTGGAATCTGCATGGAGCAGCTTCAGCTATGTACTAAGTCCTAGTAGTGCTGACACAAAAATTATAAGTTAATACTTGTCTCAAATGTCTTCTATAGCTCCCATCATTCTCCAAGTTACTTTCACAGTCTCTCAGCTTGCTCATTGCCTACACAGAACCTGCCTAACTATAAAAATGTGAGCCTAAGTCTAGCCAAGATACTAGAAGTTGCAGTTACCCATACAGGGTGACCTATTTCCAATTTCCAAGATTACAGCAGATAAAAGTAACAGTTTTCCTAAAAGAACAAAACACCTTTTACAAACCATCAATGTTAAAATACCCTACTTGAAGTCTCAGACTTCAAGCCAAGAGATTTTGCACAAGAAATTCTCCTCTTGCTTTACTTCTTCCTACTTCCAGTATGTGCACCCAAAACTAGTATCCATGAGAATACTTAATATAAACCTTCCTACATAGGTTCTAAACAAAAGAGGAGAAAAGAAATAAAGCATTTTGAACCAAAGATATAGGAGTGACTTGAGGTCTGTCTTTTTTAAGTATGGGCAGTTGTAAGATCTCACCCTTTTACTGACATGCTGGAAATTAGTCACTCTAGCAATGTCTATCCTTGAGAAGAAAAACTGCTTCCTGTAGAAAACTAAGCTCTTCAGACATAGGAAAGAAAAAGTTGGCCATGTAGGTGAGTAGATAATTATAATAGTTATATGTAATTTATTGTATAATATATTATTTTAAAGTAGTTGTATGAAGGAGTTTTAATTCAACAAAGCAATTTATGAGCACGATGCATCTTGATCAAGGTCATTTCCCTATTCTCTCCCATCTCTCCCAGCCATCCCCTGAAGTTACATGGTTCCATTTTCACACACACACACACACACACACACACACACACACACACACACACACACACACAGAATATTGTGACTGTATTCACCCACCTTACTCTCTCCATTCATGTATGAAGACTAATTTATTCTTCATAAGCTTATTGATTTTCTCCCTTCCTCAGTTAGAGGAAGTGGTGTGTAAAGGCCAGGAATGACACACCAATGGAACTTTTTCTACCTGAAGAAATATGTCAAACATAAGGCTCATCTTAATTTTCTAACACTCTCTCATTCTCTCTCTCTCTCTCTCTCTCTCTCTCTCTCTCTCTCTCTCTCTCTCTCTCTCTCTCTCTCTCTCTCTCTTTCTCTCTCTCTTTTAAATAAGAACAAAACATCTACTTTGGAAAAGTGAAAAAAACTTGGTTGGCTGTGTAAGAATTTGAAAATTCAAAGTTTACCAAAATGCATGAACATAAATGTATTTCTAAAAATATTCATTCAAAAGAAGATAGTTATTTGTTTATTTGTATATGTATTTGTGAAGAGGGTTTTGTCATGTATCCTAAGCTGACCTCACACTTATAATCCTGACTCCCCCTAAATATATAGTTTGCACATATAATTTTCAGAGCATCTCTCTTCTATTCCTCTTCCTTCTCTTCTCTTCTTTCTCGTCTTTCCTCTTCTCTCTGTCCTTTTCCCGTTTTTCCATATATATTTTTATTGTAAAAATACTGTACAGAGGGGTTAGAGTTACATGTGTAAGGTAAGGAGTACATTTCCTATGGAGCATTGTTACCTCCTCCTTTGTTTTTCCCCTACCATCCCTTCCCTCTCCACCTCCTTCCCTTCTCCCTCCCCCACTCCAGAAATGATAAAGTTCGTTTGCAACATAATGTCTTGTACATCTCATTGTTACAATGGGTCAAACTGTATTCTTATCTAAGCATTTTGTTATTTCCTTTCCTCTCCTCAAATTAGAAAAATGTATATACAAGATGCAGGACATGGGAATCAGATTACTTTTTCCTTTACTTCTCTTTTTCTTCTCTTCCCTCTCCTCTCCTCTTTTCCTTCCCCTCCCTTATGCTTCTTTCTCTATTCTCATATATTGTCTTCTTTTCTTTCTCTTCCTTTTTAAAAAATAGTTCTGGGGTTGAAGCCAGGGTCTCACTGATGCTAGGCAAGCACATGTTACCTTATAGCTGCATTTTAATAACTTAAAATTAATCTACATAACATTTGAATTTGATTCAATTAGCTTCAGTCACACAGCAATTATTTTGCTTCTGTGACATAACTGCTTGAAGTTTTTAATGTCCCTAAGTTTTGTCCTTCACAATCTCTGCTCCAAAACTTCTCTCTGAAGATACTTGGCTTTATTCTTTATAGCATTCTCTTTTACTATAGAATTTGACCTATAAACTTTATGTAGTGCAGTTTTCAAACTACAGCTTTTTTTGTATTCTTTAGTTTTCTTGCATTTCTCTGCCAAGAAACTCTGCATATTCATTTAAAATAACCACTCTTAAATCCCAAACACAGTTTAGTTGATAGATTTTGACTGGGCACCAAAGTGATAAAAATCATCTTCCAAGTGTTATCAGCATCTGTAAAGGATTACCATAAATATGTTCTGTACAAAAAATAAGAGCTAAACATATAGAAAAATAATACCATGTGTAAATATTAAACTGCTTTTATGGAATAATAGGAGAAGGAACTTACCAGTACACTCTGTTCTCCATTCCTGAAAAGAAATTGAATTTTAATATAATCCCAGAATGGATTTCAAATTCAGAGACACAAGAAAAGTGGTATGGAAAATCATTTGTAGAAAGGTACACTATTAACTCTTATTGTATTCTGATAAATAGACAAAAGACATATGCCAGACTATGAAAGAACTATGAAATAGCACTTTCCTCTTTCTTCTTTCTCTCCTCCTCCTTCTCCTTCTTCTTCTACTCCTCCTCCTCCTCCTCCCCCTCCTTCTCTTCCTTTTTCTTCTTTTTTCCCTTGATTGTCAAGCCTTCTCTTTGCCATGGAAGAAAGTATTCCAACACGATTATTGTAGAATTCCTATGCAAGAGACATTGTCATTAGCTGAAAATATTCCAATTAATTTGGTTTAGAAGATCAAGTCAAGGAACTTGTCCTTTAAATTATCCTTAGAAGTAAACCATTCATATAAAGGAAAATTATAAAGAAGATGCTGTAGTCTCCAAAGGATCCATGATGTCAAATCTGATTATATATATTCCTAAGCAATTAATAATGAAGACAGTAAATTTGAGGCCATTATGTTTGGGTATTTTTCTATATTTTTCAGAAGCACAATAACTGTACCACCTAGAATGTGGTAAAACTTCTAAGAAAGACTACCATCTCATTTTCTCTCACAACATTCACATTTTAAAGTAGTATAAAGAGGTCATTTTGCAGAAATACTGTATTATTTCTAAGTTGGGTTAACAGAGCATACTATCCCCCTGTTACTAAAGTTATACTTTTACAAACAAAAGTTTGCAAGGTGTTTTAAGTACAAAACAGGTATATATCCACATATTCACTCAATTAATGCTTTGAAATTAGTTTTTCAAAGATTCATGAGTTTCTAGTCAAATTAATGTCAAAGTGAAATTTCTTACTCCTTGTACCAGACAAATTTGGTTCCTCGTGGCTGGTACTCTATCATTTGAACCATGCCTCCAGCTACAGTACCAACTTGTAAACAAGACATGTTGAAGTGATTTTTTCCTTTCCAGAGGGAGAAAAAGACCGAAATCATAGTTGATTTTGTTTCTTTTCACATTAGAAAAGATTTTTTTAGGATATGCCATGTTTCCAGAGCTATGCTCAAACACAAGATCACGAAAGACTTAGTCCCTGCCCTCAAACTGGCCATTGCAATCTTTATCACAAGTTTTCTGATGAAAGTTTTCATAAGACACTGTGGACACACAGAAAGGGTAATTGAAATTCAGCTAGGAGATTGAAAAGGACTTCTCAGTGGGATCAATGCTTGAACTGGGCTTTGGAGGGGGAAAGATGTTAGCTAGGCAAAGAGTAACAAGGAGTAACCCAGCATGTTCAGAGATGTAGGCCTCCCTATGAGCTGCACTATGGGTAGAGACAGAAGAGACACTGCATTAAAGACTAGAGTGTCAATTCAGAATCTGAACCTAACCCTGAGTATAGCCATTTCCTACTTTATGATTTCGTGTGATAGTACCTTAAAGCTATTGTGAAGAATTCACATGTGTTCAAGCCAGACGTGGGCTCGGATTTAAAGCCTGCAGATGGGATGAACATGCTGGCTTTGGGAAAGGGCTGGCAGAAAATTTCAAAAGACTTCAAGGCCGTAAGAGTCCTTTTAGGATATAGAAGATTTGAAGGCTTCTGGTTTGAGCAACAAATAACCTGGATTACTTGTAAAGTAGGAAATAAGAAAAAAGAAAAAGATTAGGGGAGAAAGGAATATATTCAGTTTTATATAAACTAAATTTGAAATATGCATCTTTAAAAACAAGGGGTTAGTAAAAGTACAATAATATTAATATTGGTAATTGAGATGATAGAAAATATGTATGTCTTACTGCATTCCACCATATTACATCTTCTCATCAAGTTCCTTACATAGATTATTTTATGTAACTTATAACATAGGGTGAAGGTAGTATTTTCACATTAGTGAAAAGAAAGTATTAGAAAAGTTAGTTGTCACCAGTCGGTAATGAAGAAAAAGGGAACAGTATTTGAATCCATATGATCTGATGAAAAGACTCCATTTATTATTATGTTGGTGTTAAAGTTGTAATTAAAATTCTGGATATAGTTATGACATAAACACTTAACATCATTACATTAAATCAATGGCATTTTAGTATTTTACTATGCTAATGTTAATCAACAAATAATTGGATTGCTCTATCTCCATTTGCAGCCTGTACAACCTCATAATTTAAAGAACCAGCCTTCTTATCATGTTATGATTTGAATTATTTGTATGTGTGCTTTATTTAATTATAGTTTGCCATTCTGTAAGAGGAACACAAAGACCAGTTGATCTGTTTTCTAACCAGCGAACTGATCCATACTATATATAGTGATAGGTTAAATCAACATGAAAACATGCGCACATTTTACAATATCAGAAGATTCTGTATTTCATAATTTAACTTCTAGAATAAATGCAATTATGAGAACAGCACTTTACTATGTTCAAAGCTTTTTTCTTTCTTGATAAGATCCTTACATAAGGTACATTAGGTACATAAGGTACTGTTATCAATGATAACTAATAAAACAACAAAAGCTAACATATACAACATGCCTACAGAAAGTCGAGCTGTGTTCTGAAATCAGTGGCAGCTCCTTTGTGAGTTGTCCATGCAGAGTTGTTCTCCTCTCTCATTTTTGCCTGGCACTCTAAATTCTATCCAAAAAAAGCAAAATTTAAGTGCTTGGAATGTTAACTTGTAAATAATCTTTCTTTAGATTTACAGAACTCAGACCATCTGGTGACCTTCAGATGATAACAGAATATACGAGAAGATGCTTGATTTACAGAATTTGTCCAAAGAATTATAGGAGCTAGCCCGATAATTCCAATGTAGTTTGCCAGGATTTAGCTAGAGAGCTCAGGATAAGGGTCTCATGCCTGGATGATGAAGTCCCATTTTAGCAACAATATTTCTGCCCATTGTACCTCCTTTCCCTCCCTATAAAAGTCTTTTGATGTACCTGAGTCAACCAAGTAGTCTTTTTAAGGAGTTAATAGCTTGATAGCTCTCCCTCCCTCTTCTCAGAGTATGAACTCTTACTTAACCTGAATTCCTTGTTTGAAACTCTTTTGTTGACTTTTTGAGCACAGAGTACCTGGTAGGTCCAGTAACATTACGTTTTAATCCTTTTGGTTACTGATTAGTACAAACTGAGAAATTGCAAAAATAAAAAGGACTTTATGTAGGAGTTGTAGGCATCACAATTTACAGAGACATAGGTCCAGATTGCTCTAAAATACAGAAGATAAAGAATGAGCTGGTAGGCTGGGAAGGTGGCTCAGTGGTAGAGTGCTTGCCTTGCATGCATGAGGCCCTGGGTTCGATTCTACATAAGTAGAAAAAGCTGGAAGTGGCTTGTGACTAAGTGGTAGAGCACTAGCCTCAAGTTTCTTGAGCTGAAGAGCTGAGGGGCTGTGCCCAGGCCCAGAGTTCCAGCCCCACAACTGACACACACACAAAAAAAAGAGAAAAAAATGAGCTGGTGTTAGTGGCGCATGCTTATAATCTTAGCTATTCAGGGGGCTGAGGTCTGAGGATTGTGGTTCAAAACCAACCTGGGGAAGGAAAGTCCATGAAACACTTATCTGCAACTAACCACCAGAAAATTGGAATTGGAGCTGTGGCTCCAAGTGGTAGTGCACAATCCTTGAGCAACGAGTTCAGGGATAGCATCCAGGCCCGTGGTTGAAGCCCCATGACCAAAAAAAAAAAAGCACAGAATAGAAATGTCCAGCGAAAAAAGACGACAATAACTTTATGTTACAATGTTATTATGTGGTTGTTTGTCATTTCAGACACCTTTGGTCAAACGGCCGGAGTAACTACAAACCACGTTCTAAGCAGCAGAAGGAATGTTGTGTGTATGGATTTCCTAATAGAAATTTTTTCAATAATGCTTCATTGGAATTTTCCCAAACACTTCACTGAGGAAACTGAGAAATAAGGAGACTTAGTAAGTTACACAACTAAATGGCACCGTTAGTGAATCCTAGGTTTAAACAAAGGCAAGTTAAAAATTAGAACAAAGAGTAAGTGTGCTTTATCTTTTTTTTTGTAAAGCTGATGTACAGAGGTGTAACAGTTACAAGTAGTGAATACATTTCTTTTTGAACAATGTCACATCTACCCTTACTTTCTCATGGTGTTTTCCTCCCAACCTTCCTCTCCACAGTTGTATAGTTCATTTTCATGTAGCTCATCCTTTGTCCCACCATTTCTGTGCCCCTTTATCCTCAGAAAGACAGACAAGTTTATATACAAGACACAAAGCACAGAAACCAACAAGAGTCACAAAAGAGAGAAGGGAAAAAAAGCAAAATAACTACCAAAAAACTCTCTTGTTTCCATTTCTTGGAGTTCCATTTATTGAAGAGCTTTGTGATGGTGGTCTTTTTGCATACAACCTTCTGTGGTCAGTGGAATACAAATATTGTCTTGTTCCTCTCTTATCTTTATTAACAAACCCAGGGGTTAGAATTCTTCTATAAGGCTTCCTAATCTTTAAAACTCTATAGAAATATGCCAGTTATATTTCACTCAATCACAAATTACATATACAATGATCCCATAGAGTGGAACGGAATTATTCCCATTGTCTAATAATCCATTAACATCTTAACAGCATTACTCATACATTTATGGTGGAACTGGTATGAGTATGCCTACATGCCAGTCAAAAAACATGGCACACAAAATTATGTGTGGCACTTAATACTTGACAATAATAAATGACCATGTTACTGGTTTATATACTTCCTACCCTATTATGTTGGGATATAGTCTATTCTTTAAAAAAATGTTTTAGCCAGGCACCAGTAGTTTACATCTATAATCCCTGCTACTCACAAGGCTGAGATCTGAGGATCCTACTTCCTGGGCAGGAAACTCCACGAGACTCCTATCTCCAATTAAATACCAATAAAACCTATGAAGCAAAGCTCTAGTGGCTCTAGTAGTAGAGTGCTATCTTTAAGCACAAAAACTCAGGGATGGTGCCCAGGCCCTTAATTCAAGTCCCTGGATGGCACCATAAAATAAAATAAACTGATTTCGTGTGAAAACTTCTATTACATCCTGGCAGCAGCCTCATCATCTGTTTGCCATATCTCTTGATAGTATTATTTTCTCTTAAATTTAATTTAATCTCCTGTTCTTTGGTTTAGTATAACCCTAAAAGTAGCAGGTTATTTTATATATGTACTTGCCCTTCAAATAGGCTAGAATAAGCTAACTATGTTCTATGTTATGTCATTTAGGTATGTGTACATAGTCTATAATATTTACATAATCATTATTTCTCAAAATGTATATATATCATTCAATAATACATGATTATATTGTTATAACAAATGTCAGCGGGAAAAATCTGCAGCCTATAATTTCTGATATCCTTAGCATCACATAGAAATACTAATACTTCAATTATTTTCACAAAAATAAATATAATATCTACTTAATATAAGCATTTTTTCATAATTCTACTTTAAAATATCATTTCTCCAATGAACATTCATAAGGACAGCTTCAGCATATACAGATTAAATCGCTATCATTTTAAAAAGCAGTAAAAGGAGCAAAAATAAAAAGTAACAAACAAAAGCTACTCCTCATATGAGTTTCATATGTTGATGTTTATGATTTACAGGATCATATTTTAAAATACCATATATATGGCTAACGAACCTGGATGTATCTTTCTGCTCACACAGTAAAAAGCTTTTATAAAAACAATGCATACTCTCTGAATATAATTCAAGTAGTACATACAAATATTTTTAAAAACTCAAAAGTCATCTGATCTTCCTCCAGTTTGAACAAACCCCAAATAGTTCACATAGTGGTAATAACTTTGGCATTTGTATAGATACAAATGCATATATATTCATAAGAAAGTTAATATTCCTATGACTATTAAATATTTTATGCAAAAGAAATAATCTCATACATTAAACTTTAACATAGATACCTCTCTTGCCTCCTTCACTTACCCCACAGCAGCACCGTGTGTGCTTGCATCCCAAGGGGAAGCATGCTGAAAAACGGATTCTTCTTAATTTTTCTCCATACCCTTGCTTCTACATAGCCTACAAACAATGGAATGGCTGATTTGACTCAAATATCCTTTGTAATGGTTTCATGAGACTCCTTGGTGGCTATTCTCCATTGTTCAGCCCCTCTACTCTTGACATGTTTGTAGCTATTCTCCATTTTGTGTGGTTATAAAATTTCATGAATCTGGGAAATCTGTAATAAGCCAATAAACATTGGCTTTCAGTTCTGGAATTTAAGAAGACACTTCCTGGCAAGAGTCTTGGAGCTGCATTAGTATACAACGGAATGGGAAGGGGTTCTGTAGCCAAACTTTCCCTTTCAAAAGGGAATGTAGATCCTTCCATGGCATAAGTATAATAAGATTATTTTAAAAATAATATTTTTAAAATCCTGCCTCATAATATTGTAATACTGCCATTTAAATTTCAACACAAGTTCTAGGGAGCACATACATTAAGTCACAGCCTTTCTAATTCTTTGTGATCCATACACTGCTAGAATAAACACTGGATGTGTTTATTTCTATGTGCTACGTATTTCTAGTGGGATAATGTATGAATCATTTTATTTTAATGAACACTATCACACTGCCTTCCAAAAACATTGTATTTCCATCAGAAATGCAAGACAATAACTATTCCTTTTATGGTTGCTATGTTCCTAGTTGATTCAGCTTGGCACACATTAAGCAATAGCCCATCAATTTAACCTGTAGTTTACTAATTACAAAATTTGAGAACCTACTTAATTTTGTTGGCCATTTGGAGTTCTGTATTTTACATTGTTTCTTTATATTGCTTTATATTGCTGCCTACAGAATATATGTTTTTTGCCAATTTATAACATTTTTAGTATGGTAAATAATAATCTTCCATTGGTAAGCATTATAAACAATTCTTGAGATCCCTTTCATTCCTGAGCTTTTTTTGAATATTATTTCCAAAGACTTTAAGTGATTACGTAATTAAAATTGTCCATCTTTATTTTATTGAAATTAGATTTCTGGTCTTGATTCAATTCTTCCTTGTCCTATTTGCCCTTGAGGATTTTAAAATTAATTTTAGAACTCTATATTTATTATCGCTAATATTTTTTCAAGTTACAATTTGTGTGCATATTGTAAAATACAGTCTATTTTTCTATTTTTCTGGATGGTAGTTTTGGAGGACATAGATTAATTTGTTGTTTTTTGCTCTGGATTTACTATAAATTTTTAACTATTTAATTTTTATTAACTTTCTTAACCAGGTGGTCCTATGTGTTGTTTTTGTCATTGCTGTTTGTCTCAATTTTCCTTCTTGTTTTTGGGGTTTTTTGTTTGTTTGTTTTTGAGACAGGTTCTTGCTCTGCAGACTGATTGGCCTCCAACTAATGATTCTTCTGACTTAGCAGAGATTGTAGACATGCGTCTCCATGCCAAAATTCTAATGTAGTTTTGAAATTATATATTTGTAGTGTCTTCTATGTCTTTCTTGACTTTTAGATTGATTTTCTATTGAGTATTTAACCAAGACACAACAAATCTAATGCTATACTCTCCCCATACTCAAATGAGAAGTATAATTTTTTATAGTATCTCTCTCCTGACAGTATTTGTGAAAATATCCAGTGGAATTTCTGAAATGAATACTTCTTGTTGATTGGCTGATACGGCTACCAGGCTTAAGTGTTTACTTTCCTTGTCCCTTCAGTGCTCCTTAAACAAGAATTTTGCATCTCACAGTTAAGCTAGCAACATTCCCTTAAAGGAGGACTATCTAGGAAACTGCTGATCCTACTGATGACTTCAGAACATGAAGTAATGAGAATGTTCTTACATGGTTTATGCAAAAAGAGAGGTAGGAAGGGGAATATGGTAACTTAGGCCCTAGAATTCCACAGAATTTATGGAGGTAGCTCTTTAAATTCAGACATGCCATCCTTTCCAAGAAGCTCTACAGGATGCTAACAGAATGGCTAGATGAAGTAAGATTTCAATATTAGCTGCCATGTTATATACCAAAGAACTATGCACTTGAACCTAGCACACTGGGTTATAGTCCTTCCTCTTACTATGATCAATTTTCTCTCACTAGTATCTTTACAACTTTATAACTAACCCTATAAATCTTCAAATCAACCAGGTGCAGATAGATAGATATCTGAATTGCAAATATTAAGAACATTTTTTTCTTCCCAAGGTCCCATTTGGGCCAATTTAAACCATCATAAATTACATGAGAAATAGAGATGCTCTGAGATAAAGTAATGAGCCTGTACCTTGCCTCAACAGCACACTTAATAACACGTGTTAAGGGTCCTAGGTATAAAATTAGTGCTCACCTTGAGCTGATGATTCACTAACACTAGAAATGGGTATTCAAATTGCACAGAATATTAATACTATGGCATATAAGATATTCCTGGACATTAATAAATGTGCTGATTTCCTCTCTGGGTAGCAGCCTATACAATCACATTTCTTGATTTGTTTAAATTCATATAATATCATGTATATTTTTCTTCCTGGATCAGATTCCCTTAGAATGAAAGTATTGTTATAGTTCTCTCATTGTTTCATTGTAATTCAGAAACATGTTATTAACAGAAAATAAATCAATGGAACAAACATGTACATAAGTTATAGCAATGTGATATGACTATATAATTTATATATAAATTCACTAGTAGTCTTCAATAGTTTTGAAACAGAAAAGAATAAATCATAAGGCTATAAGTAAAAAACTTGTTTCTCAGCAATTTAAGGTTCTGTCATTTACTATAAGGCCTGCACCTGCATTTACACTTTATCCTTTACGCACGGTCCATGAATAGAATCTGTTCATGTTCACAAAAGAGTTAATATAGCCATGTTGTTCAATATAGCTTCTAATCACTTACCATCTTAAAGCTACCGATTTTCTTGAAAAACAAAATATATTTGAGCAGTGATTTTAAACCTTTTGATGCATTTTGACTGATTTATTCCTTAATTAACCTCATAAGACTTTGCTTTGAAAGTCTGTATAAAAGGCATAGCAAGAAATTCCAAAGAAGGATTGATATATTCCACTTTGATAAAAAGCAAAGTAAGTAGAAAAAGAGGTATTTGAAATAGTCTAGCTATTTCCCTTTCTACATTGTTGAATTATTTTCATCAGTATCTGCAAGCTGTTTATAATTGCTGCATAAACTAAAAAGAAAAAAATCCATAGTGTCAAAAAGAATCTTGTCACTTGAAAGAAACCTTGCTTAAGCTAAGTGTCAAGTAACTTCACTTTCTAGAAAGCTTCCTACCCTCCTAGCTTTTAAGAAATCCTTATCAACCATTCAACAAATTTAATAGATATTTAATTTAATGGATGTCATGTTGTCCTCCAATAACCTCACGCCTTCACTTTTGTAGCTAACCTTACCAATAAAACCACCTGGGCTCCTCAGCTAAGCATTCATTTAGCACATCACAAATCCAGCAGACCTTGACTACCTTCTCAGTAAGACAAATAAATATGTTAAAAGACCATCCTAATGTTCTCATTTTGAAAGTCAAGTAACATTTAGTTTAACAGCTAACCAATTTATCACACTGAAAGGTCATATGCCCTCTGAAACTCTCAACAGACTTGGGCCTGATTGTCCTCTAGGCGAAAGAGAGGATGGAGGCCTGTACAAAAGCAACTCAGTTACTCTAACGTGTTCAGTGTGATATCACATTCAATGTGTTAAGAATGGAATGTGATTGTACCAGGAATTTTTCCAACAATAATTACCCCCATTGATAAAATAATCAGCTTTTCTTCTGAGGGCAAGGCTAGGGATTTTGGTTCTCAGTGGTAAAAAAATAATCTTAGTTCAATAAATGAGTCTACTGAATTTGTAGGTGACATGGAGGACATGGCTAGGATAAAGGAGCTCATCAGGAAAGGGGAAATTACACTAATGATGTCAATATGGCATAATAGAAGGAAGTTTGTTCATTGCTAAAGAGGAGTTCAAGAGAACTCTGTAGTCCTTTAAGAAGCACCTTGCACCCTGTCAAAGACACCCCTCAGTTGATCCTGGGAGATTTGCACCTTGGTAACTTCCCCTCCTAGGTAAAACAAATGACTTTCTCCTAACTGGTTTAATTCAAAAGTGTGGTGTGATGCTACGCACTTGATTAGAATATGATGAAAAAGGATTTCACCTTCAGAGACTGCAACAAGAAATCCTGGGCTTGAAAAGGCAAACAGCAATGTGGGAGTTTGTATGTAAAGAGTCATAGGGCAGACACTTTGATAAGCTCTAGAAACTGATGGTTGGTCTACAACTAGCATTCAGCTAGATACTGAGGTCTTGGTAAGTAGCCAAAAGGAAAGAAATTCTTTCAAATCCCTGAAAGACTTTGAGATATAATTCCTCCCTAATGAAGATATTATAAAGATAATAGCCTAGCTGACACCAAATTACACACTGACAATAACAAAGAGGGATCAACTAATCCTATTAGATACCCAACTTGGAGAAATTATAGCAAATATGGATTAAAGTTCTATTTTTAATGAGTTTTTTATTGTGAGAATATTGTACAGAGGAGTTACAGTTACATGAGCAAGGTAATGAGTACATTTCTTATCAAGCATTGTTGCCTCCTCCTTTGTTTTTCCCCTACCATCCTTTCCCTCCCACCTCCACAACTACATGTCCCCACCCCCTTACTCTTCCATCCCCCCCTGCCTAAATTGTAAAATTTGTTTTTCAACATAGTGTCTTTTACATCTCATTGTTACAATTGGTCAACCTGTATCCCTATTTAAACATTTTGTTTTTTCCCTTCCCCTCCCCAAATTATACCAACATCAAATACAATTCTAGATTTTCAGTAATCTATAATACAGAAGTCAAAAGTTGTCATACCCCTTGACTTAATGAAAATAGAAACAATGGACAAACTAGAGGGATGGTTTGGCATGAGATAGAGAATTAGGAAAGCATTATGATCAAGACACATTGTACTCATAAACTGATATGGTAAATTGAAACCACACTGAACCACTGCTTAAAGATAAATTTATGAAGAGAAGAAGAAACAGAAACTTCAAGAAATTTGTACTCCATTCAGGCAGGGAATAGCCTTCAAACTTCTGTGAAGAAGATAAATCCCTGAAAGATATGCTGCTCACAATTTCCTGGTCAAGAAAAATCTCACTACCCCAGACTCATGGAAGTCACTGACATTTTCAGGGTGCACCGCATACCTATAGGCATGTATAAACAAAAATCATGCTGGCCTCTTCACCCTTTCTTCATCTTGACATCTTCTTAGCAGAAACTAACTCAAGCCAGCCAACTTTAAGAGGCAGATATCAACATTTGGCAAAGCACCTTCTAACACCACCTTCAGTGAGGCTCATTTGTCTTAGCAGAGAAGAAGCCACATTAGATATCAGAGTCAATGACTACAGAACAGAACCCTCTTCATTCCTAACACATATTACTGAATAGACAACAGAAAAGATAGACAGGGCTCTGCCCTCTTTTCTCACACACCCACACACCGTGCCATAAGATTCAACATTTCAAAGTTGGTAGGTAATTAATTACATAATATTGAGAATCTATAAATAAGAAAAATTCTGCTTTATTAGTTTCCTTCATTTCATGATTTAGCTTATCATTGACTTTTTAAGACTGCATCCAGATTTTTCAAACATATAACTTCTGCTGTAAGCCACTTTTTTAACGGCATCAGCATTATTAGCATTTTATTTCCCTCATGTGCCATTTTCATCTCTATTATAGCACCATTTCAACTATTCATTAAGTTATAAGCAAAGCCTTTGACCCTCAAATTAACCATCAAAGGAAATATTAGTGAATTCATAGCACTTGCAAACTTTCTGTCTTGTTTAGCTCCTATTATCATGTCAAGAAATCTATAGCATTTTCAAACTTTTGTCCCTGTGGGGTTCAAGTCAGTAAGTACTTACAGAAATTGCAATATTTTTTAGCCATTAAAACAAGTTGAAGAGCTCCCATAACTCAGTTTAGAGTGTAGTTTGGAAAGATTTCCCTTCCCATTATAGCTAACATGTTTCTCAGAAGATATCCAGCTTTGTCTAGAGTCATACATGCAAAAATGTGTGTTCACACATGAATCCACCCGCACTTAAGCCTTTGCTGATGCTACTTTATTTGTTATTGTCCAATACTTAACTGGTTGAGCACCAAGCTCGCAAACATATGATTCAAAGCCAGCCCAGATAGGGAAGATCTTAAGCCTCTTTATTTCCAATTAACTAGCAACTAAGTTGAAAGTGGATCTGTGGCTCAAGTTTTAGAGTGCTGGTGTTGAGCTCAAAAGCTTAAGGACAGTGCCCAGGCCCCAAGATCAGAAACCAGGGCTCGCCCCCCACCCCCACCAAAAAAGATTTTGGTCATAAAATCTCTCATCCTACACCTAACCAATTTTAGCATGTTTTAAATTTTACAATATTATCCTATTGTAATATGCACACATTGTAGCATGTATGTTTTACATGTAACATATACTAAAATGCATACCACCCTACCAATGTGTACAATATTTTTATGTATTGATTTCAAACATAAACTCAGGAGGCTGGGAAGAGATGTGAAGGGTAAACAAAGGAGGAGGCTACAATGTTTGATAGGAAATGTACTCATTATCTTGCCCATGTAATTGTAACCCCTCTGTACAGTATGTTCACAATTTAAAAATAAATAAATAAATAAAAAATAAAATATCAAAGCATATCTCATTGGTCCAGTTTAGGTTGAGTCAATTGCTATGTTCAAAGCAAGCCTGAAGAGTATTCCACTCCCAGCCAAGAAAATGAAAGGTTGAATTGATTGCCCCATATAACTTAAAGGAGAGAAGAAGAAATAAGGTATTTTACCAAAAAACAAAAGAAAATATTCCAATCCAGAGAAAAAGAGCTAATGTTCAAAAGAGTCTCCAGGATTCTCACAGTGGTGAAAAACAGCTAATCACATTCTCTCAGATTGTTTTGTTAAATAAACACAAAGTTTCATTAAATTGAAAGCTTTGTTTTGCAGCAGTTGGTCCAATTATTCATATACACAGTGTCTGCAAAATGATTGACTATTGTAAAGGTTGATGGGACGGACCCAAGACACAAAGAGTCTAGGATGTCAGAGTATTCAAATGTTCAAGTAATCTATTCAGAAAGTAAGAACACCAACCTTCTTCCTCTTCACTTACAGAGTCCTTTATCTAATTTTTTTTATTGTGAAAATACTGTACAGAGGGGTTACAATTACATGGGCAAGATAATGAGTACATTTCTTATCAAGCATTGTAGCCGCCTCCTTTGATTTCCCCCTTCCCATTCCTTCCCATCCTCCCCCGCCTCCCCCCACCCAATCCTCCCCGATCCCCGCACCCCTCCCCCTGCACCAAAGTTGTAAAGTTCGTTTTCGACATAACGACTTGTACATCTCAATGTTGTAATGGGTCCACCTGTATCCCTATTTAAACGACTTGTTTTTTCCCTTCCCCTCCACAAAGTATACCGACATCAAATACAGTGAAAGCAGGGGTTATACTGTGGGAGAGGGACATACAAAGCAACAAAGAAATAATCTTTTATAAATGTGTTAGAAACAATGGCATGAAAGAAAAAAAAAAACATTTGAATACATATCTTAGGGTTCATTTCCCTAACATCATCTTATCTGACTAACTAATTTCTTATGCTCACAAAGAAGCTGTATTAACTATGACCCTAACAATGGGTAATAGAAAGTCAACTCAAATCAACCTAGGAAAAAGAGAAATATCTTCCTGCACATAACTTGAGAGTGCATATATAGGTCCAAATTCTGTCTCTCTTTCTCTCTTTTTCTGTCTCCCCCTTTCTCTCCTTTTCTTTTTCTCTTTCTCTCTCTTCTCTCTCTCTCTGTCTCTGCCTTGGTGCTGTTTTATACTCAACTGGCTTCTCATTCAGACCAGCTGTCTCCTGTGGGAGGAAAATGGGCATGAGATACTCCAGGTTTACATGCCTTTAGATTTTTAATCAGTAAGAAAAAACAGAGCATACGACTTACAGCAGGAAAATCCTTGTTCCCAGCTTTAGTCACATTTTATCTTGAACCAATAAATACCAATACAAGATTGAATATTTTCAACCTGGGTTCACTAGAATTCACATGAAAAGTGATTTTTCAGATGTTTTAGAAAGATGTTCTGAAAAATATTCCATAAGGCTATCCTGGAAAAGAGAGGACACTTAGGAAAGCTTGTAGGGAAGATTGTACTGTATCTGTAGGCCTGTTTTTCCCCTTTTGAATAAGTTTTTATTATGAGAATACTGTACAGAGGAAGGGTTACAGTTACATGAGTAAGGTAATGAGTATATTTCTTCTTTAAAAAAAGCAAAAAGACATTTTTATTGTAAAAATACTGTACAGAGGGGTTACAATTACAAGGGCAAGATTTTGTAGGAACATTACCTTCTCAGTTGTCAAGAACAGCTGTTTCCACTGTATTTGATTTTGGTGCCCTGCATCTTGTATATACATTTTTCTAATTTGGAGATGGGAAGGGAAATAACAAAATGCTTAAATAAGGATGCAGGTTGACCCATTGTAATAATGAGATGTACAAAACACTATGCTGAAAATGAACTTTACAACTTCAAGGGCAGGGGGGAGGGATGAGTTGGGAAAGTGGAGAGGAGAGGGATAGAGGGGGAAAAACAAAGGAGGAGGTAACCATTTTGGTAGGAAATGTACTCATTACCTTACTCATGTAACTATAACCCCTCTGTACAGTATCTTTACAATAAAAATATATACAATATACAAAAAAAGAAGGGAAGGTTGTTGGTTCATGCCTTAATCCTAGCTATTCAGGAGGCTGAGAGAAGAAGGATTGTGGTTATAGGCCAGCCCAAGCAGAAAAGTTCAGGTAATCCTATTTCAAGGGACGGTAGGGGAAAAACAAAAGCTGAGGCAACGATGTTTGATAAGAAATGCACTCCTTACTTTGCTTATGTAACTGTAATCCCTCTGTACAGTATTTTCACAATAAAAAACATTAAAAATAGTCAGCAAAAAGCAAGGCCAGCTTGGCACAGATGGTTCACGGCTGTAATCCAAGCTACTCAAGAGGTTGAGATCTGAGGATCATAGTTCCATGCCACTCCAGGCAAGAAAGTCTATGGAACTCATACCTCCAATCAACCACCAACATAAGCCAGAAATAGAGATGTGGCACAAATGATGAAGGAGCAGCCTTGTGTGGAAAAGCTAAGGTATAGCTCTCAGGTCCTCAGCCCCTGTATCAATGCATGTGTGTGTGTCACACACACACACACACACACACACACACACACACACACACACACACGGGGGAAATAAGGCAAGAGGTGAGTACCAAGTTGGTAGAGTGCCAGTCTAGCAAGTGAGAAGACTGAATTCAAACCTAGTAGGATCAAAAAAGATGTATTTTCTCGAGTAATTTAAAGCAGATATCTTTATATAGCATTTGTGACATCGATTCTACTGTGCATTTAGTGAACCTTAGAATAAAATGGTACTTTGTTTCATACCAAATCAGTAATAATTTAGAAACTAAAATTATAATGTTCCAAGCTATGTTAAGATCTCTGTAACATGAGTGGGTATATCCAAGAAAAGTACATGAAGACTAATTTCATGCCTAAATGCTAGAGTAACGACTTCCTATTAGGGCATGAGTACTTTCCAGTACCCATATATCCAAATAGCAAGGTCTGGGAGAAAACTCAAGTATTTAGCACACAAAGAAATCAATGACTGTTAGACAAAACTCAAAAATATTTACCATAGCACCATATGTAAATGAGGAAATGATAGCTGCTGGTTAATTTTCATATTGATGAGGTGCTTTCCTCTGTGTTTATGATATAAAAATACACTAAGAGATTCAAATCACAACACTGAGATTCCCTTTCACCAAGTTATAATGCCCTTCATCAAGAATACAAATAATACAGATGCCGGGTTAAAATTAATCCTGTTGATACACTGTTGACGTGGGAATGTAAACTTGTTTAGTCTATCTAGAAAGCCCTATGAAGCTTTCTCAAAATAGTAAATGTAAAACTACCCTAGGATCCAGAAGTTCCCTTTTGGGGCATTTATCTAAATGATACAGGAAAGTCACCAGCACAACCATGCTTATTGCAGCATTATTCACTATCACTAAGATATGGAATCAGAGCAATGCTCCTCAATGTACAAATGGATCAAGAAAATATGCTATGTATACATAGTGGAATGCTCTTCAACTATTAGAAAGAATGATATTGCATCATTTGCAAAGACATGAACGAACCTGAAAAAAAAAAATCATGTTAAGTGAACGAAGTCAATTCCAGAGAGACAAATAATTTTTTTCAGATGTAAAACTTGGAATTATTTTTTGTCATTTATAGGGCTTGAATGCTGGGCCTAGGCAGTGTCCCTCAGCTCTTCAGCTCAAGGCAAGTACTCTACCACTTGAGCCACAGCGCCACTTCCAGTTTTCTTGTGGTTAATTGGAGATAAGAGTCTCACAGACTTTCTTCTCAGGCTGGCCTTGAACCATGAGTACTTAGGATTACAGATATAAGCCACTGGCGTCCATCCTTAGAATTAATTTTAAATACTTAAGTAAACACTTCGGTGGTATGCAAGTATAAACACATATATTAACTGAAATATGTTAGACTCAGGGGAGAACTCAAATGATGTAATTCCTTAGAAGGATAACTCACAGGTCAACAAAATAAATACTAGGAAACAGGTAGTCAACAAGTGGGTAGACTAATGAAAAGAGGAAGGGAGGTGAATCCAGTTCTAAAATTCACTGTATATATCACAAAATAAAGGAAATTGAGGAAAGGAATGGGATAGGAAGGATGGGAAGAATGATGAAAAGGGTGACATTGATCAAGATGCACTGTATTCATAATCTGCTTTATTGAATGGAAAGTCCTTTGTTCAACTACTTAAGTAAAATGTATTTAGAAAACAATAATTTAGTGTCTCTGACTTATGTTATATCTATCATAATACCTGAATTTCTCTGCTTATAATAAATATACAATTGAATACAGTGTAATATTACATCAAATACAAGTTATTATTTTAGATAAATGAAAATATAGATATATTATATATATACATCTAATGCATATTCATAATATAGAAAGGAAAAAGCTTACCATAGAATTGTGAATCTTGAATATTTATTTTAGTTCTGGTAATACAGAAATTGAAAAAATAGCAATGTAAAGTTTTCATGTTTCTCGAGGTTTCTAAAGTTAGAAAACACAAGACTTACGGAAAGGTAGCACAACTATGGTAGTATGGATTATCCAGGCTCTTGGGTTTTTTAATGAGATTTCATACTCAAGTTTAGAATCAGGCTACAGCTATATTTTTATACCTTAGGTATATGGAGAAAGACATGAAAAAAGAAGCCTCTGTATTTTAAAGAGCCTTCTTAGAACACACACACATACACACACACACACACATTTCTGCTCACATTTCATTTGCCATCTCCAATCCTCACTAATGGGTGGCAATTTAAGGAGCCAACACTAAGGATTTTACTAAGGGAGCAAAGAATATTGAACAGCTACAACCTCTTCCACAATCTATTACCAAGACTTCCAGGGACATAGGCAAAAGGCATTCAGTACATTTCTAAACTTGTATGCTATAATTATGAAAATAAGAACCCCATAAAAGAAAAATTATTATATTTTTCTATAATTGAAACTTGCTAATTCACACTTTTTCCATTATATTTAAATTCTGGTGTTGGGGTCTATAAAGTCATTAGAAATGATTAAACAACAAAATAACTTATGAAACATCAAGGTTACTTTTTCAAGGACAGCTTGTTATTAATTTGGATGAATATAATTTAGCCGTAGCTCTTTAGGATACAACTTACAATATGTAATCATACACATCTGAAATTTCCCCAATGAAATAGCAAGAAGTATTTCAAGTGTGTCAGAACAAATATCATTTAATTAAACTATTTTCAATAACTACCAGCTCTGTTCATTTGTGTGATGTTTCTAAATGTAAATTTTCTTTCTAGCAATTCTAATAGCTACCGTAGCTACAGGACTTTGGAAAAGCACAATGACTGAACTAGGATTTCTTTTCCTAAAAGCTTAACTGGGATTTCCAAGCCCATGAAGAATGACATCATTGAATTATGATGGAGCTGCCCCTCCATCTGTGTGGGTTTGCTCAGATTTGCTCCTTCTTCAACAGATTCTCCATGAAATGACAGGCACATCCAAGTACATACTTTCAATAAAGCTAATTCAAATTGTGGTCAGGGGCTTAAATTGAGCTAAGTATTCTATGTCTCTTTTTCTTTATTAAAACTGCATTCTCTCAGAAAATGTTTAGAAGTTAAGTCTCCTTCAGACAAAAAAAATTGAGGTAGCAAAATAATCTTAGATAATCTAAAGCAATCAATTATCTAAGACAAGAATCATTACCCACATTAATGATTTTGATAGAATTATATAAAACACAGCAACAGTATAGTGTTAGACTATTTACATAACTAGAGGACCTACAAAATAAATATTGTTGGAATACATGACAATTTAAAATCATGTTTTCAATTTAAGAAAATGCTTACTATGAGTTTCATAATCATTATTTTATTCTTTGGTACACAGAGGATATTTGGAAGACACAAAAGTGAATGGAAAAAGTAAATATCATTCCACCATTGAGAAGTTGTGATTAAATAATAATTGGAAGACCAGTTGGAATTTTGTAAGTCTCTCACATGGCATTTGTGAAGGTAGACAGAGCAGGTCCTACACTGCTATCTCATGCTTTCAAGGAACCACTCACTGTAACTTTGGTCTTGGTCCCATGTTTTTGAAGTTACATCCCTGAATGTTACTATTGGGAAACGGTGGAACCTCTGTGTGTGTGTGTGTGTGTGTGTGTGTGTGTGTGTGTGTGTGTGTGTGTGTGTGTGTGTATCTCACAGACTTTTCCTGCCTGGACTGGCTTTGAACCACCCTGTCCTCAGATCTCAGCCTCCTGAATAGCTAGGATTATGTGTGTGAGCCACAGGCATAAGCAGATGATGAAACCTCAATACGGAGAACCTAGAGAGAGGTCTTCCAGTCTTTGGGAATGTGCCCTTGAAGGCAACAATAGGATTCAAGCCATTTATTCTTCTCTTGCTCCCTGGCTACAAGGTGAGCAGATGTGGTCAATACCATCACCATGTATTGTATCTTTACAGGTCCTCAAACAGAAGGGCCAATTGCCCATGGGCTGGAAGCTCCACTACTATGAGCCAGAATAAGCATTTTCACTTTGTGCATTAATTCTCCAGAATGTGTTATGGGAAGAGAAAATTCTACTAATATCTCTTGTTTTTATATTTTCCCACCATGAAACTTTCATTTGGAAAGCCAGACCAACATTCTGCACAAATACACAAATACATATAAATGTACCCATATAGATCATGTTGTCCATACATGTATGTCTTAGTTTATTAATACATAAATGCTTCCATTCATAAATTAAATAACTATTTATTAATACTAATGTTTTCTGGTAGTACTACTTTTGAAAACACAAGTTTCAACATTCTTATGAGTATCCATTTAGAAGAACAAAATGACTTGTTTGCATATACTATTAGAGTTTTCAGAGGAAGACAGGTACATTGAGACTCCTGACAAAGTTACTGTCCAAGGAGAACATGCAAAGATCATATGAGGACAGTGTACAAAACAATAAACACCAAATAAAAAATAGACACGTTTATAATCTCCATGTATGTATCCCTGAAAAGCATGAAGAAAAAAACTATATGAAAATATTAACAAATATACTTAACTAGTAGGATTTAAAACTGAAAACATTTCTGTCCAATTATCTAAATTATTGTTTTGTAATAAAAAAAAACATTTACAAGCCAGGAGTAACTCTTTTATTTAACATTAAGTATAATAACTTCAATCACATTTTCAGTCGATATTCAGTCAATAATAATGTTGATTCATTATATTTCTACAATGGTAAGATAGCTGGATAACTCTTACAAGTAAGTTACTTTATGAGCACATTTAATTAACCAAAAATATAGCAAATAGTAAATTTTTGAAAAATTTTCACAAATAATTTATATACTAAAGTGTCATGTGCCTAGTGTCTTTTCTCCATGTTTTCTTCCTAGCTAGCTTTTAGTGATTATTTGGTAATTATACTTATCATCATCACAGTAGTGAGGGCCCTGACATGCAGCAGACATTTTTTGAAAAGATAATCCTTTGAGTTCAAGCTAGAGAAGGGCAATTAAAAAGAAGTATGAAAATGAATGCACAAAAAGTGAAATTGCTTTTGCATTTATCATAAGTGACATTGCCATTGTCATCATTAATCTGTCTCTGTACATTACCAGTAGTTTATTATAGTTAATGGTCCACTTCTTATTTGTCTCTGCCTCTCAAACTCCTTTATTAAGTATTAAGTGAACTCCGAAACTGATTTCTCTATAGTAAATATCTGCATTTTCTCCTGAATTTCTTCTAATTATTTCTACCATTATTCCTAAGTTATACTATTAAATTAGTTACAAATAATTTCTTTATACTACCTCTTTATTTAACCACATAATTGTGTTTTGTTTAGCACATTACAATTCATCTGTCTTGGCTTTTCTGTTTGTTCTTTCTCTTTCTCTCTCTCTACATCTTTCTTTCTCTTCTCCTTTCCCCTCTCTATTTCTCTCTCTCTTTTCTTTCTGTATCTCGCTAAATAGTCTCTGTACATATGTATGTAAATACATTTGCATACATATATAGACACATATACATAATATACATTCACACTACTAGGAACATAAAACCATTTTTCCAATACATATATATGTATTTAATCAGTGATAACATATCTGTTCTGAACAATCTGAGTTTTAAGTGTATGGCTAAAATTATATTTTAGTTTACAAAATATTATATTCTCCTAGATAAATATAAGGGATCATTGACAGAGGCTGGAATTTTTGTAAGGAGTCTATTTATAGTGCTAGTAAGGAGGATACTGGATAAACACTCAAAGTGTACAATATGTTACATTATAACAAAAAATATTTCACTATCAAAATAATAAACATGTTTACCACCTCTAAATATTTTATTTGCTTGTTTTTTTTGTAGGTTGTGGGCCTTGAACTCTGGGCCTGAGCACTGTCCTTCAGCTGAAGGATAGTACTCTACCACTTGGGCTTACAGCGCCACTTCCAGTTTTCTCGTGGTTTATTGGAGATGAGTTTCACGACTTTCCTGCCCGGGCTGGTTTTGAACCGTGATCCTCAGATCTCAGCCTCCTGAGTAGCTAGGATTACAGGCGTGAGCCACCGGCACCCGGCCCACCTCTAAATATTCTCATGTCCCTTCCTGCCTCTGGCTGCAGGCAACTACTTACCTGACTTCTTCCATGATAGATTAACATATTTTCTACAATTTCATATAATGAAAGTGTGTGGTATATGTGTTTTTGGCTGCTTTCATTCAGCACAGTTATTGCAAGACCTACACATACCATCACATTTTGTGTTTTCCTTTTTTTTTTTTGCATTCTTTTTTTTTTTTGTGAAAATACTGTACAGAGGGGTTACAATTACATGGGCAAGATAATGAGTACATTTCTTATCAAGCATTGTAGCCTCCTCCTTTGTTTCTCCTTCCCATCTTCCCCCTTTCCCCCCCCCCACCCAAAGTTCCCCCCTCTCCCTTCCCCCCACCTAAGTTGTAAAATTCGTTTTCGACATAACGACTTGTGCATCTCATTGTTGCAATGGGTCCACCTGTATCCCCCCCCTTTTTTTTTTGGTCCAGTCGTGGGGCCTGAACTCTGGGCTTGGACGCTGTCCCTCAGCTCTTCAGCTCAAGGCTAGCACTCTACCATTTGAGCCACTTCCAGCTTTTTTTCTTTTTGCTTATGTGGTGCTGAGGAATCGAACCTAGGGCCTCATGCTCTACCACTGAGCCACTTTTCCAGCCCCCTGTATCCCTTTGTAAACGATTTGTTTTTTCCCTTCCCTTCCACAAATTATACCGACATCATATACAGTGGGGGAGGGACATACAAAGCTACAAAGAAATAATCTTATAAATGTGTTAGAAACAACCACTTGAAAGAAAAAAATCATTTGAATACATATCTTAGGGTTCATTTCCCTTTTGCTATTAAACTGTGTTATGTTTTTTGGATAAATCATTATTCTTTCAATGGTTAACAGATGAAAAGATTAGGTGTAACATGAGTCATTATAAACAAAGTGTTGTTAACATTCATGTATAAGGCTTTCAAATAACAGTTTCATTTCTATTGAGTACACATCCAGGACTAGAATGTCTGGGTCATATGATTGGTTACATTTAACTTAGTCATGGCAATGAAAGTATGATGCATAAAACAAAAATTAAAACCTGGTGTGTTGGCTTACACCTGCAATCCTAGCTGCTCAGGAAGCTGCAATCTGAGGACTGTGGTTCAAAGTCAGCAAAGGGAGGAATGTCCATGAGACTCTTATCTCCAATTCACCACCAGAAAACAAGAAGTAGCACTGTGACTCAAAGTGGTAGAGAACTAGCTTTGAGCCAAAAGAGCTCAGGGACAGCACCCAGGACCTGAGCTCAAACAACATGACCAACAAAAAAATAAATACAATAAAAGTTGTTAAGTATAATCTCATCAGAATCAACAAAAAAATAAATAAAATAAAATAAAAGTTGTTACGTATAATCTCATCAGAATCAAAAATCTTCAAAAGAAATAGAAAAAAGCCACAAACTTGGGGAAATCTTTCAAATTATCTATATAATATTTGTGATCAAACTATATGAAGAACTCTTAGAGCCAAATACTTTTTTAAAGCTCCAATTTTAAAGGAAAAAAAATGATTTTAGCAGACATTTCACCATGGAATAGATCCAGGTACTGATGAGCATATAAAAAGGTGCCCAGCATCACTAGTCATTAGAGAAAGGCAAGTTAAAACACTGATCAGTCTCAACCACTGTTCCTTAGTACGACAGTTAAAATGTAAGAGGAAAATCCTAAGCACCAAATGTTGGCAAGGATATAAAGCAACTGGAACTCCCAACTGCTGCCAGAAACATACGTTCACCAATCTTTTTTTTCTCTCTCAAAAAAACAGTGTAACAGTTTCCTATAAATAATTTAACATACATTTAGCTTTAATTTTTAAAAACTCAAATACATTTTAAATATCTGAGCATTAAGACTTAAAAAACCAAAACATTTCCACAAGCAAGAAGTTACATGAGACATAAATTGTTGTTTTAATCTCCTCCTCCTGCCTGGCATTATGCTATAAGTCACATGACTACTCATTGTCTCTTTCATAAGACCAAGTAAAAGTCATAATTCTTAATAAAGCATATAAGCAAAAATATATTTATCTGTAACTGATGATCTAATCAAAGGAGAACTTTTATCAGATATCGTTTCTAAGAATTAGGATGCCTATTTGTTCCTAATTGAAACTTTCCTTGTTCCTATTGCTATTATTCTATTTTTTAATAAGCTACAAAATTACAATTCTGGTTCCAGTAAAAAACCAAACCAAACTACTTTGTCTCTTTATTCTATTTTTTAAATAAGCTACAAAAATACAATGTTGATTCTAGTAAAAAAAAAAAAAAACTAAACCAAACTACTTTGTCTCTTTCTGTGTAAGTGACAAGTCCTGTGATGGTCTTTTAATACATAAATGAATAAGGTGGTGTTTTTGTCCTTGAGTAAACTTATGTCATTGTCTTACCTTGTGATGAAACCCAAGAAAATCCTTTCATTAGAAAGCTTAGGCCTTCTAAAGCTTGACTGTGGCAACAAAGTTGCAAAATGCCTGTCACCAATGACCAATTACCTATTGCCAGAGATCTTTAAGGATTATACAAAGAACTCTCCCTTTCAGAGTAATATGCAGCCCTACACACCAACTTTCTTTCTTCCCTACTTTCAGTCTTTCCATTTGATTTGCTGGAAATCCCAGGAAAACTTAGGATTTCTGTTTTTCCTTCTTTTCCCAGAATGGGAAGATTGGTTCATTCTTGCTAAACTTGCAATAACTCACTAACAGACAGAGCAGCAACCTTTTCTCCTTTTGACTAATCTGAGACATTTTCCAACCTGATTTTTGTCTCCTTCTTCGTTCCTTATGTGACTTTTTTTCTTGTTCTTGTCATTTCTTAACTGACCATCTTTTTCTAGGCACTCTCTTTAGATCCTCACTTTCCATTAAATGAGTTAGATATTCTTTTTCTATCAATGTAGTTGCTTGAACAAGCTTCTGCTTTGCCTAGGTGACCTGGCTTTTAGTAGATTGTTCAGAAAAACGTCTAAACCCTTCAAACTAACCAATCATGCAAGATTATGAACCTAAGTTCTGACCAATCAGAATGAAGGACAGTCACATATTAAGGATAAATCCTGGGTGGACTGCTGATACAGCATGCTTGTTTATTGGTCTTCTAGTCAGTAGCACACCCTTCTACAGAAATAAAATCTTGCTTTGCCAAGTTGTTTTTAAGTTAATATCCTTATTCCCATGTGACACCCCCATATCCCACTACATTTTTACACTCTCCTCTCTAATATGTCAGGTCTTCTGAGATTTACAGCCTGGCATTTTTCTTTTTCTAGTATATCCTTCCTGAATAATTTGATCCATATTCATCTTTGTAACTGTAGTCTATAAGTGAATAATTCCTGAATCTAAATCCTATAGCTACTATTTATAGACTGCCTACTATGTACCCATTATGCTAGGGACTTTGCATAAATTATCTCATTTAATTCTCAACATTCTAACTTATTTTACAATCCATATGTCCAGGAAATAAGTTCATGCCAATAGCATTCACTACACAGAAAAGTCTTCTTCACTAAAACTAAGGTTTAAAAAATATTGAACTTCAGTGGTACTGTGGCTCAAGTGGTAGAGTGTTAGCCTTGAGCTGAAGAGCTCAGGAACACCTCCCATGCCCAGCGTTCAAGCCCCATGACCAACCAAAAAAAAAAGTCTCATGGGAAAAATATTGAACTTCATATTTTAAAATTGTTTATAATTGTTATCATTAAACATAGAATTTCAAAGCCAATAAACGGACTCAAGTAACTCACCTTTAATATCCAATAAACAATTTTTCCTTAAATAAAAGCTAAATAAACAAATTTATTTTCTAATTCCATTTTACTCTATGGAAGCTTTAGAAAACTAGAAGTAGGCAAAGCCCTGAGACCCAAAGGAGTAAAAAAATCACTGTGGTGATTTCCAAAAGTAGTCAGATTTTAACATGTATGTTTGCTGGAAAAAATCCATTTTCAAGGATTCATTTGTAAAATCATCTGAATTTCACAGTATCCTCACCTCAGCAGTACTTGTGATCTATCTTAACTGCTTCCAGTCTCATTCTCTGGCATTCTCCCCCCATGTGTGTCAAGAAATATTTCTATAAAACATATTTGACCGCCAGACACAGGTGGCTCACACCTGTAATCCTAGCTACTCAGGAGGCTAAAATCTGAGGACTGTGGTTGGAAGCCAGTCTGGGAAGGGAAGTCCATGAGATTCTTATCTCCCAGAAAACCAGAAGTGGTGCTGTGGCTCAAAGTGGTAGAATGCTAGTCTTCAGTAAAAGAGCTCAAGGACAGTGCCCAGGCCCTAAGTTCAAGCTTCATGACTGTGGTGTGTGTGTGTGTGTGTATATATATACACATATATATATATATATATATATATATATACACACACATATATATACACACACACACACACACACACACACACATATATATATATATATATATATATATATATATATATATGTTTGATTACTGAGATCTTAATTGGTTTACTTTCTCAGCCAAGAACTCTTGGCCACTGACTTGGTTTTATTGAAGAACTCCTGGACCAATAGCTTTTCTCTCTTGGATAGATATTTTAAATAAAACTTATCTTTTTTTTTCTTTTGATGTTTCTGCTGGGGTTTCAACTCAGAGCTGCTCTCACTTGGCTTTTTCACTCAAGGCTGGTGGTCTACCATTTGAGCCATATCTCCATTTCTGGCTGTTTTCTGATTAATTGAAAAGTCTCTTGTTTTATATGCCAAGACTGGCTTTGAACTGTGATCCTCAGATCTCAGCTTCCTGAATAGCTAGGATTACATTCATGAGCTACTAGTGCCCAACAGAAATTTCTGCACAAAAGTATTTATGATCTTACTTTTATTATCTTTGTCAATTTCTTTATTTGTGCATTTTAAGGACCATGAGGAAGGATATAAAAAATTAAATTTAAATGTATATAAATATATATATATATGAACTGTTTATTTCATATCCAGAGTAAATCCCAGAAAGGAATATCACTTTCCAACCTTGGTCTCTTAAAAAAAAATCACAGTATTTGGTAGATGGGAGATCTACCCCTGTATCAAACTTACAAACACCAAATAGAGACAAGAGCATATACTCATATGCCAACTGAATGAACTAAGTGGAGAAAACATTGTGGTAGCTAAGTTCCATTTATATAATACATAAAAAACAACGCTTTTACTCTCTGTTATTTGTTAATGACATAGAAATGAAATTCATCATCAAAAATTGATTGCGGATAAATATTAAAAGTTATTCATAAAAATCAGTGCATATTGAAATACTTTCCCCACACAGTAAGTAAGCCAAAAATCAGTGCATATTGAAAAAATTTCCCCACTCGGTAAGTAAGTAAACCATTAGGAATCTTAGGATCAATTCCAAAAAAGGGTATTTTAAGAACAGCTCAATTTTAACAAAATATTAGTAAATTAAGTCAATAAGTACTTCTAAGGATTACCAATCATGGGTATGTGGAATTTATCCCAGGAATACAAACCTGGTTAAGAAAATTAAGCAGAATAACAGATACTATTAAACAGAAAAGCAAAATCAATCACATAATCACTTCAACAAATACATAGAAGACATATAATGAAATTCGGTGCTTACACTTTTCTGATTTAAAAAATCTAGATTAGAGGGGCTGGGAAGGTGGCTCAGTGGTAGAGCGCTTGCCTTGCATTCATGAGGCTCTGGGTTCATTTCCTCGGCACCACATTAGCAAAAAGAAAAAAGCCGGAAGTGGCATTGTGGCTCAAGTGGTAGAGCGCTAGCCTTGAGCTGAAGAGCTGAGGAACAGCGCCCAGGCCCAGAGTTCAGACCCCACGACTGGACCCCCCCCCCAACAAAAATCTAGATTAGAGACAATTATCTCAATCTGATAAAGGAAATCTACAAAATAAACCAGCAAGTAAGCAAACAAAAACCTGCACTTTCCTCTTTAAACATCTTCCTGGGATCCATAAGGACACAGGAAGACACATGCCATCTCATGAAATTCCTAATGTCTACCAGTGACATTGCTTCTTTATATGTGAATTTTACCTGGCTTCTGTACAAAGAGAGAGAAAAGAAGAGCAACTAACTGACTTTTTTTATACTACTAACTCAAGCATAATTTTCCTAGAAAAATAAGAACATGGTGAAAAATATCACTATTATTATCAAAAGCTGAAATACAGGTGTAAATTCGCCAGCTTCTTAAAACTAAGCCATTTATTTCTTTTCATAAGAGTGGATTTTAGGCACAAACTCCTTCTAGCCTCCATTATTGTCCTCAGAAAATTGGTTGATTAGAATCATATTACTTAGTGTGTCAGCAAATAAAGAATATACATCTCTCCCAGAGTCAGGAGTAGCTCCCGATGGTGAATGCAATCGTTAAGTAAACAGACTTGAATAGGCAGCTCTAGGTGAATTACTGGCACTCAGGAGAAGAAGGACAGGATTTATACCTAGTATGCACAGCTGGAAGTCGAGTAGGCACAAGAACTCTAATATATAACAGAAACCGGCTGTCTTATTCTGTTTCATTGAGACTGCCAACTGAGATACATTATTTGACACTGCTATGCAGAGCCAAATCATTCATCAAGCTGTTTAAAGCTCAGCACACCACCTGTCCATGGACCAGATTCATATAAAAATAATATAAAATGAAACTTTCCTCAGCCCTACAACAAAAGTGAAGATACTTCCGTTAGAGAGAATAAAAGTTATGACAACCTTTGCCAACCAAGTGTGCTGCAATGCCAGAAAGAAAAGATAAAAAAGGGGAAAAAGAAAATAAAGCATGTCACCCAGTGTGTCTGGATGGTGGCAGAGATAGAACTAAAATTTAGGTCATATAATATATCAGAGATACAGTGTACTTTTTAGGATACTCAAATTTTATAATATATTTTAAGGACTATGGTTGCAGTATAACATTTTATAACTTCATTATTAATCTCAGAAATCTTTTTATTACATAGGCATTAGACACAATAGAGACAGGCCTACAAGCTAATTCAAATTCAAATTATCTTACATCTTTCTAAAACCTTTTTATGACAGCAATAATAGTATCTTCAAACATTTTAATACTTTTGAACTTCCTTTACCACTATGGAAGTCTGGGGACAGGGTTATTTTT
This sequence comes from Dipodomys merriami, assembly GCF_024711535.1. NCBI lineage: Eukaryota > Metazoa > Chordata > Mammalia > Rodentia > Heteromyidae > Dipodomys > Dipodomys merriami. The sequence goes on from NW_027202270.1 coordinate 34,285,809, forward strand.
AATTCTAGTGACAGACTCCTCCCTCCAGCTGAACTTGGGGGAGAAAAATTAAACAGTTATGTGGAAGTCTGTCAACCAAAATTCAAAAAATAAAAAGAAAAAGAAAAGAAAATTGGGGCTAATTTGGTTCACTCCAGCATCACTTTTTCTTTTCTTGGAACACATCATAAATATCTCTTTCTACTCAGAAGTCACTGCAGGCCCAATGAGTTCTCATAATGGTTGACAACTGGCTGGGTGCAAGCAGCAATGGAGTCCTTAGATGAACTCTGAGAGAGGGCTGTGCTTCACAAGCCACCAAGGATTTTCATGTTAAAATGAAGAGGATTAGACATACTGAATATACATCTACAAGTGAAAATAACTACATTTACATGCATCAGCCTGAAAAAAATCAGAAGCATAATGTTAAGTGAAAAATCAAGGTATATACAAAAATACAGATGAAAAACTGATATGTTGAGGTATCTCTATACATCAAAATATACACAGAGATATAAAGTATGGTTACATTAATATAAAGGTTTAAAGAGGGCAGCACATAATATTTTAATTATATATAGTAAAAGTACAAGGACTCAGATGATACCAAGGACCATCTTTACCTAGGAAAGACAACTTTACCTAGGAAAGGTCACATGCTAATTAACATTTCCAAGTGACTCTAAAGGGAGTTAGGAAGTGATGGAAAGAAGAAATGGAGAGAGTGAAGGAAATTTAGGGAAGCGAATCCTGGGAGCAAAAATAGGGCATGGCTCTATAGAGAGCCAAAGACTGACTTACATTTCCCAGTGTCTGTCCTTTTGTTTTTCTCCGACACAGGAATTAAGGAACAAGTATGGTGAGTTACCTGTGATGATGCACATGAGAATGCCAACATGGTGAATTCTTTCCGACAAGCAGATATTGCAACACAGATTAAATTTTGGTTGCATTTAAGAAGCAAATGGGAAAAAAAGGAACTCGGAGGAATAAATAAATGTATGATAAGATGTAAAGATAAATATATTTCAAAGAAACTACTGACCAGTGTGATCTTTTGTCTTTTTCAAATAGTGTGAGCTTGGAAAAATATTTTGTTTAATTCAGGAAAAGGTACTAATGAATAATTTTTTTAAAATAGTTTACTAAAGACTCCACATAGAGCTCCCCTATGACCCAGCAATCCCACTTTTGCATTTACCCAAATGATGACAAACAAGACCATACTAAAGCTACCAGCACAATTATGTTTATTGCAGCATTATTTACCATAGCTAAGATATGAAACCAACCCAAATGCCCCTCAGTGGATGAATGGATCAAGAAAATGTGGAATTCTATGCCTCCATCAGAAAGAATGACATTGCCTCATTTGTTAGGAAATGGAAAGACTTGGAAAAAATTATATTAAGTGAAATAAGCCAGGCCAAAAGAAACATAGGTCCCATGTTTTCCCTTATTTGCAATAACTAGTATATGTCTGAGACAAGCAGAAATGGTCAGATAAGTTGATGTTAAGTGAAATGAACCCCAGCTATTGTTTCTAACATATTTATAAGATATTTCTTTGCTGCTTTGTATGTCCCTCCCCCACGATATAACCCCTGTTTTCAATATATTTGATGTTGGTATAATTTGTGGAGGGAAAGCGAAAAAACAAATTGTTTAAATAAGGATACAGGTTGACCCATTGCAACAATGATATGTACAAGAGGTTATGTCAGAAAACTAACTTTACAACTTTGGCCCGGGGGAGGTGGGGAGAGGGAGGGGAGGGACGACAGGGCGGGGGAGATGGGAAGGGATGGAAAAGGGAAACAAAGAAGGAGGCCAACAATGCTTGATAAGAAATGTACTCATTACCTTGCCCATTTAATTGTAACTCCTCTATATGGTATTTTCACAATAAAAAATGAATCATGACATTTGAGAAATAATAATGATAATAAAAAGTTAAATACAAGGGAAAGTAAAGGATAACATATATATATATATATATATATATATATACATACATACAATAAAGCTCAGTTCAATGAAGATAAGTGACAGTTTGTAAAAGACATTCTTGGACTTTCTTGACATAATGCTAACAACTTCTTCACTAGCTATAGAAGAGACAAGGACCTCATATCAAAAATATACCTAGAGCCCAAAATATTAACACCCCCCCCACATAAATCCTCAAAGAAACAACCACCCCATTAATAAGTGGGCTAACAAATTAAAAAGCGACTTCTCTGGAGAGGAAATTAGAATAGCCAATAGACACATGAAGAAATGTTCAACATCTCTGGCCATAAAAGAAATACAAATCAAAACAATATTGAGATTTCGTTTCACCCCAGTTAGAATGGCCATTGTCTAGAAAACAAATAATAACAAATGCTGGTGGGAATGTGACCAAAAGGGAATGCTACTACACTGTTGGTGGGAATGTAAACTGGTTCAACCACTCTGGAAAGTAGTAAGGAGGTTCCTCAAAAGACCAAACATAGAGCTCCCCTATGATCCAGCAATTTCATTCCTGGGCATTTACCCAGATGATCACAAACAGGCCAGAATAAAGCTACCAGCACAACTATGTTTATTACAGCATTATTTACCATAACAAAGATATGTAACCAACCCACATGCCCCTCTGCAGATGAATGGATCAAGAAAATGTGGTATATATATATACACAATGGAATTCTATGCCTCCATCAGAAAGAATAACATCACCAGATTAATAAGGAAATGGAAAGACTTGGGAAAAATCATGTTAAGTGAAGTAAGGAGACCCAAAGAGCTCCATGGGTTTCCTCATTTGTAATAATTAGCATATGTCTAGGATAGTCCTAATAGAGGATCACAATAGCTCAATAGCTATGTACATATGACCGTATAAAATTATGCTAATGGAAATGAACTCCAAGATATGGAAACAAGAGATTTTTTTGTTTTGTTTTCTTTTTTAATGTACTATGTAAAGTTATTTCTGTTTTCTTTCATTTTTTTCCCCTTTGGTTTTTTCCCTGGTGTCACTGTTTTTGATTTTGGTGCTCTGTGTCTTGTATATCCATTTATTTGATTTGGGGAAAGGAAGAGGAATGACAAAATGGTGAACAAAGAACAAAAGCTGAACCAATGCGACAGAGATACTCACAAGATACTATGTTAGAAATGAACTTTACAACTTTCCAGGGTGGGGTAAGTGAGAGAAAATGAGGGAGGGGGTAACCATGTTCAACAAGAAATGTACTCACTACCTTACTTATGTGACTGTAACCTCTCTGTACATCACCTTTACAATACAATTAAATTAACTTTTAATGCAGATAAAGCTAGATTTTAGAGGTGTATAAATTCTGTCTTTTACAGAGAAAGAGGGCTCTGCTGTTCTCATAAATTGATCTCCTAGATGGTATAGTCTGAATGTTTATTTTCACCAAAACTCACACTTTAAACATAATATCCAATGTCATAGTATTTGGTTTAAATGCCCTAGAAGGGTAGGAGGCAAAGTTCTTCAGAGGAGTTTCATTGCTCTCTTCAGCATTTTAAGACACAGGGAAAATGTCAACTATAAACCAGAAAACAAGCCCTTGCTAGACACCAAGTATGTTGGCCTCTTGAGCTTCAACTTTCCATCCAGCATAATTAATTTCTGCTACCCAATCTATAGTATGTGATCGCAACCTGAACCAACTACAACATCAAACATCTTTCACAACAGCATTTTTTATGCAAGACAATATCCTCACTAAGACTGGTATTGTCATCCCAAGAAGAAACATACTACACAATAGACCTTGATAAATAAAATATTTTTGGCAAAATAAAAGCCTGCTTTCTTCTGTGAAGATTGGAAAAGCAGCAGTTTTCATTTTAGTGGTCATAGAGAGTGGCTTTAAATCTTTTTAAAATTGGTTAAAGTATTGGGTCTACAAGCTGAAATAAATCAAGCCCACTTCAGCCTGGCTGCAGTCATCAACAGATTAAGTGGTGATAACCTCTCAGACACTCAGTCTGTGAATTGAGATCTGCTTCTTCAGAAACTACTCTTGAACACTTAATACTGAATAGAGAACATGATAGTCAACAGGACACAAAGTTCTTTTTTTTTCCCACCAGCATGACAATTCACTTAAACTTGAGATGAGAATTATGATTGAATGACATGTCTCAGTTTTCACAGAACCAGGATAAGAGTAACAGTCTCAGTCTCAATACTCAGTAATATTAATGGATTTCTAGTTTCAATCATCAAAGAAAGAAAAAATTCTTTAGCTGTTTCTCAAAGCAATAGAGTATAGGCTCAATAAAAACAAGTTGGAATAAAAAGTCATCATGTTAGTGTTCTGTGGGTTTGATGAATTAGGATAATGCATTTTTAGTAGTCTTAAAAGCAGCTCAAATAGCTCTTGCAGACACCACTTTACTGATTTGTCAAACTATATGGAAGACAGACTTATCATTGTTAGCAAAATAATATAAATAATATTTGTTATTTATAAGACTAAAAATATAAGTAAATTGTACAAATGGAAAGTTTGTTACCTCATTATCATTTATTTAGTAGTTGTTTTACATACTAACCTATATAGTGAATTACATAACAGAATTAAATGAATTAAAGAACATAGCTAAAGGTAAGGCTACTATTCTTATGCTATCATAAGAATTGCTAACACACATGCAAGTTTCATGTCAAATTTTGAAAGAGAATTTCAAAACAAGAATGTTGATTAATTCATTAGCACATAAACTATAGCTGGGCATGGTGGCACATGCCTGTAATCCCAGCCCTCAGGAGGCAGAGGCAGGGGAATCAAAAGTTCAAGATGACCTGGATTTCTATAAGAAGATGCAACTAAAAAGCTCAAGGGTTGAGAATACAGTGCTTGCTAAGCAAATGCAAGGCCCTCGTTCTATTTCTAATGTCAAAAAGACAAAAAAGTTATGTGCCACAATATTTTGATTATAATAAAGCTTTATTTTAGATGGTTCTTCCTTTTTTTTTACACGTTTTAACTGAAGTGGTAAGCTGTCAAGCTGAAAGCATCAACACTCAGCTATCATTTTAAACTATTGAGATGAGTTAACTTCATTCTGAAGCCCCCCTCCTTACATGATATATGATCATGAGAGCATTTCATAGGAGTTTTCTTGGGTCATTCTCTAAGAAAAATCTTTCTTCACTAAGACAGAAAAAGTCTTCCAACTTCCCAAAAGTTTTCCATACAAAAACATATTGTTTGCCTTAATACTTATAAATTTAAAAAGAAACTAAAATTTACTCTTTCCCACAAATTTATTAGTAAGCATTATGTTATATACTGTGGGTAAGATTAAGGTAAATATGATATGCTGAGCAACCTAATGAATGTTTAATCTATTAAAGAATAGATGCACTTCAGCAATAATAGCAACTCAATGTAAAATGAGAATATTAGAGAACAAACATGGTGGTATTGGAACATGCATATAATCCCAAATTCCAGGGAAGCAGGGATTTGGTCACCAAACTGAACAAAATGTTACCTCGATCTTATCTTAGCCATCAGGCTGGGTATAGTGTTTGAAGCCTGTAATTACAACTACATGGGAGACATCGTGATCCACAAACTAGTTGTAGCAAATTCCCAAGACAGCTACCAGAAATATAACTAAAGCACAAAATGGCTTCCACGTGGTTCAAGGGATAGACTGTAAATTCAAACCCAATACCACTATAATTAAAATACAAATGGAAGTAAAGGATTGCTTGGGAGATGTGAGAAATGGTCTAAAAAAAACTATTTGAGAAAAACTGAAATGATCACCTAAGGAGATCAGTATACAAAGACTGAGATCTGAGGATCTTGGTTTGAAGTTAGCCTGGGCAGGAAGGTCCATGAGACTCTGATCTCCAATCAACTACTCAGAAAATGCCAGAAATTTCACTGTGGCTCAAGTGGTAGAGCATTAATCTTGAGCAAAAGTTCAGGGAAAGTGCCTACGCCCTGCAATTATGCCCCAGGACCAGAACAAAAATAAGAAAGTTAATAAGTAAGTAAGTAAATACATACCTAAATACATAAATAAATGAGAAAGGAGAAGTCACACTTAAGGACTATTAATAGCAGTGCTGGACTAAGTAAGGGGCTACTGGAAGGCTTCAGAGCCTAGAAGAGAACTTGTGTTCCCGAACCAAGGATTTGGCCATGGTATTGTAGAAAATAGGTGTTGCTGGGCAGTGGGATTCTTTCTGGGTCTGTACAAAGTTTGAAGTGATAGTGCCCTTGCAAGAGATATGGGCGTGGTGATACAGAAAAACTTCACACATCAACAGATCAAGCCGGGAGTGAAGATAAATAGTTGAAAACCAACTATGTAAGTGCTTTGTGCATTCTTATATACTGGATTTATATTTTCACAAAATCCAGAATGTACACATTCATTAGAGATTAGTATAAATAAACTGAGAAATTAGAAAAGCAAACTGTTTAGAAAAGATAGCTATTCAACTAGGGAAGAAAACAGAGTAGAATATAGTGTTTTCCCAGAGCTACATTTTGGAACATATGCTAACTCTTGAGGCACTTATCTGCTATAAAATTCATTCTCCCAAATTAACTTACATGAAAATGCTTTACTGAATTTGGTTTGGGGGATAAAAGTGTATTTTAAAATTTATATCAAACATCTGGCTTAAATTTCTAGAAATTTTCTTAATTATAGCACATTATAGGGCACTCTACCTCCCAAATTAATGGAATTTTTTTCACTTTGGCAATTTACTGAACTTTTCCCAAAATAGTTTTTCCTAAACACTCCTTATTGGTTCAATTATTCTCTCTTATTATCTCACAGATTAATTCTCCCCATATGACTTCTGTTTTGTATTCATTGTATGGGTTGAGAATGCTGTTCCTACCTTGTAGGTTGGCAGTGATGTTAGGGACACTGATGCATTCAGTTGTATTTTCCTCACAATATTGGGAAAACTTTATATTATCACCATAGTTGAACCATTGACCAATACTTGCAATTCAACAATGTTTTGTCACTATACTTTCTTCTAAGCCCAGCTGGTGCAAATTCAAACACAAGGGAGTTGAGGAAAGTGAGGCAGATAAGAAAGCTAACACATGCATAGAACACAAAACCAAGCTGGCAACACCTTCCCAAGAAATTACACCAGGCTGACTGGTCATATAGGAAGCCGCTGTAGACTTCTTCCAATGGTCAGAGCTCCTAGAGCTTGGCTGGCTTCAGCCTGGCTGGCTGAATTAGTGACAAGGAATGTCATGTGAAAATCTCACAATTGTGTAGTTATGCATTTCTCCTTTAAATTTTTTCTTTACTGTGTCTGAAGTCATATTATTAGCTGCATGTAAAGTTAAAACTGATAGATATTCATGGAGACATGAGTCTTTTCTCATTGTGACATATTCCTCTAACTCCAATCACATCTCCTGCCTCAAAAAGGCCCCAAGTGCTGAGCTCATCCTGCTGAGCTAATTTTCCTATGCTTCTAAACCTTAGATCTGTAAATCCTCCTTCATGTTACCCGATGATTATTAGTCTAAGAATTTTTTAATTAAAAAAATTCAAACTTTCCTAATTCTCTACAGGATATGTAGATTGTCAGCAATTTAGACTACTATTTCTAAAAATGGGACCTCTCAAATGCAGCCACACTTTATACCAGCAAATTTAAGAAACTAACTTTAAAAGGTTATTCAATTCAGTGTTTTGAGGGGAAAAACCCACAAAGCAAAAACTAAACAGGATTTTAGATTGTTCAAATTTATAAAGGAGATTCTAAAATACAGGAAAAATGTCTCAGCATCATAAGTAAAAAATTAGGACTCCTCAATCAATGCTTTCTGGCTAATCATGTTTTCTTAGAGAAAGAGGAAGTGAACAATTATTATTTTTTATTTTTATAATATTTTATTGTACTGTACAGAGGGATTACAGTTACATAAGCAAGGTAATGAGTACATTTCCTATCAAGCACTGTTACTTCCTCCTTTGTTTTTGCCCCACCATTCCTTCCCTCCTACCTCTACAACTGCACTCCTCCCCCACCCCCTGCCACCTAAATTGTAAGTTCGTTTTTCAACATGGTGTTTTATACATCTCATTATTACAACTTTTTGTATCCCTATTTAAGCATTTTGTTTTTTCCCTTCCCCTCCCCAAATTAGAGAATGGTATATCCAAGATGCAGGGCACCAACATCAAATACAGTGAAAACAGGGGTTATACCATGAGGGAGGAACATACAAAGAAACAAAAAACTCACATGGTACATTATAAATATGTTAGAAAAATAGGAAAAAAGAAAAAGATATTTGTGCCAATATCTTGGGGTTCATTTTGCTTAACATCATCTCATATGCTCATATGTACATAGCTTTTGATTTTTCTGCTTGTCCCAGATATATACTAGTTATTGCAAATAAGGGAAAACATGGAACCTATGTTTCTTTGGGCTGGCTTAATTCACTTACTATAATTTTTTCAAGTCTCAATTTCCTAACAAATGGGGCAATGTCATTCTTTCTGATGGAGGCATAGAATTCTATCATATATATGTATATACAACATTTTCTTGATCCATTCATCTACTAAGGGGTATCTGGGTTGGTTCCATATCTTAGCTATGGTAAATAATGCTGAAATAAACATAGTTGTGCTGGTAGCTTTAGTATGGTCTTGCTTGTGATATTTGGGTAAATGCCCCAAAATGGATTGCTGGGTCATAGGGGAGCTCTATGTGGAATCTTTTGAGGAAACTCCATACTGCTTTCCAAAGTGGTTGAACAAGTTTACACTCCCACCAACAGTGCAGTAGGTTTCCCTTCTAGCCACATCCCCTCCAGCATCTGTTGTTATTAGAGTTCTTGACTATAGCCATTCTAACTGGGGTGAAATGGAATCTCAATATTGTTTTGATTTGCATTTCTTTTATGGCTAGAGAGATTGAGCATTTCTTCACGTGTCTTATTCTTTTTTTTTTTTTTTTTTTTTTTTGGGTCCGGTCATGGGGCCTGAACTCTGGGCCTGGGCGCTGTCCCTCAGCTCAAGGCTAGCGCTCTACCACTTGAGTTACAGCGCCACTTCTGGCTTTTTGCTTTTTGCTTATGTGGTGTTGAGGAATCGAACCCAGGGCCTCATGCATGCAAGGCAAGCGCTCTACCACTGAGCCACCTTCCCAGCCCCACATGTCTTTTTTTTTTTAATTTTATTTTATTTTCCACGTGTCTTATTCTTATTTCCTCTTCAGAGAAGCATCTCTTTAAGTCTTTAGCCACTTATTAATCAGGCAGTTGTTTCTTTGAGAATTTGTTGATGGGAGAGTTAATTCTTTTTTTTAAATTTTATTTATTTTTTATTGTGAAAATACTGTACAGAGGGGTTACAATTAGATGGGCAAGATAATGATTACATTTCTTTTTTTTTTTTTTTTTTTGGTCCAGTCGTGGGGCTTGAACTCTGGGCCTGGGCGCTGTCCCTCAGCTCTTCAGCTCAAGGCTAACGCTCTACCACTTGAGCCAGAGCGCCACTTCTGGCTTTTTTCTTTTTTTGCTTATGTGGTGCTGAGGAATCGAACCCAGGGCCTCGAGCATGCAAGGCAAGTGCTCTACCACTGAGCCACCTTCCCAGCCCATGAGTACATTTCTTATCAAGCATTGTAGCCTCCTCCTTTGTTTCCCCTTCCCATCCCTTCCCAGCCTCCCCCCACCCCCCACTCAACCCTCTCCCCCCACCAAAGTTGTAAAGTTCGTTTTCGACAAGACAACTTGTACTTCTCATTGTTGCAATGGGTCCTCCTGTATCCTTATTTAAACGACTTGTTTTTCCCCTTCTCCTCCACAAATTATACTGACATCAAATACAGTGAAAGCACGGGTTATACTGTGGGGGAGGGACATACAAAGCAACAAAGAAATAATCTTATAAATGCGAAACAAATGCATGAAAAAAAACATTTGAATACATATCTTAGGGTTCATTTTCCTAACATCACCTTATCTGACCTTTTCTGCTTGACTCATATATATACTAGATATTGCAAATAAGGGAGACCATGGGACCTATGTTTTTTTGGGGTTGGCTTACTTCCCTTAATTCCAAGTATATTTTAGATATGAGACCCTTGTCTGATATATGGCTAGTGAAGATCTTCTCCCAATCCATGGGCATTCTATTGATCTTGATAGCTATGTCCTTTGCCATGCAGAAGCTCTGCAGCTTCATGCAATCCCGTTTGTCCAACCTTTCTTTGATTTGTTGTGTTTCTGGGGCTTTATTTAGAAAATTTTGGCCTGTGTCAAGGAGATCCAGAGTTTTTCCTATTCCTTCTTGTAATGCTTACAGAGTGCCTGTTTTGACACCAAGGTCTTTGATCCATTGGAGCTGATTCTGGTGCAGGGTGATATATAAGGATCTAGCTTTAGTTTCTACAAGTGATTAACCAATTTTGCCACTACCATTTACTGAAAAGGCTGTCTTTCTTCCATTCTATTTTTTAGCTCCCTTATCAAAGATTAGGTAGCTATAGGTCTGTGGATTTATTTCTGGGTTTTCAGTTCTATTCCATTGGTCCTGAGGTCTCTTCTTTTGCCAGTACCAAGCTGTTTTGATTACTATGGCTTTGTAGTAGAGTTTGAAATTTGGTATTGATATTCCTCCAGCAGTGTTCTTTCCGTTGAGGAGCGTTTTTGCTATTCGGGGTCTTTTATTGTTCCATACGAATTTTTAGATTGCTTCTTCTATTTCATTGAAGAATGAAGTTGCAATCTTGATAAGAATCGCATTGAGTTTTCGATCACCTTGGGAAGTACAGCGCCATTTTCAAAATGGTGATCCTTCTGATCAACAGGAACATGGGAAGTTTTCCAACTTTCTTAAGTTCTGATTTGATTTCCTTTTTCAGGTTTTCAAAGTTTTCATCATAGAGGTCTTTCACTTCTTCAGTTAATTCCTAGGTGTTTTATTTTTTGTGGGGCTATTATGAATGGAGTTGCTTTCCTGATTTCATCTGCGTTCTTCTCATTGTTGGCATACAGAAAAGCCATTGATTTTTGAAGGTTAATTTTATACCCTGCTACTTTGCCAAAGTTTTGAATCAGCTTGAGTAATTTGGGAGTGGAGTCTGTGGGATTCTTTAAATACAAGATCATGTCATCTGCAAAGAGAGCGAGTTTTACTTCATCTTTCCCTATTTGGATCACTTTTGTGTTTGCATCTTGTCTTACTGCTGTAGCTAGGCATTCTAATACTAAATTGAAGAGAAGTGGAGAGAGTGGACATCCTTGTCTCATTCCTGAGTTTAGAGGAAATGGCTTTAGTTTTTTGCCATTAAGTATAATGCTGGCTGTAGGTTTGTCATATACAGCTTTTATTGTATTGAGGAATGTTCTATGGATTCCTAGTTTTGCCAGAGCCTTCATCATAAAGGAGTGTTAGTTCTTGTCAAATGCTTTTTCTGCATCTATTGAGGTAACCATATAGTTCTTATCCTTGCTCTTGTTGATGTGATTAATCATATTAATTGATTTGCATATATTGAACCAGCTTTGCATTCCTGAACTGAATCCTGTTTGATCATGATGTATGATTTTTTAGATGAATTGTTGAAGTTGATTGGCCAAAATTTTGTTGACATGTTTTGCATCGATGTTCTTCAAAGAAATGGGTCTATAGTTCTCTTTCTTTGATGAGTCTCTGTCTGGTTTTGGGATGAGGGTTGTGATGGCTTCATGGAAAGAGTTTGATAGTCAACTTTCTCTTTCAATTTCATTCAAGAGTTGGAGGAGTATTGCTGTGAGTTCTGCTTTGAAGGCCTTGTAGAATTCCTCTGTAAATCCATCTGGTCTTGGGCTTTTCTCATATGGGAGGTCTCTGTTTCTATTTCAATGCTTGATATTGGCCTGTTAAGTTGGTTTAACTCATCTTGGTTTAGTTTCAGCATGTCGATATTTGCTAGCAAATGGTAGATTTCTTCCAGATTCTCAAAGTTATTAGCATAAATGTTGAACAATTTTTTTATGTTTGTTATTCTGTGGGCTATTTCTAAGGTTGTTACCTGATGAAATATCTGAGAATATAAACATATAACTAATTCATGTTATTCAGTATTGAAAGGATAAAAGAAAAAATGATTTCCATAAACATTTATTTGAGAAGATAATTCCAAGCATTCTCAAGAGTCACTCTATGTTGCTGCAAATTTTATTAAAGTAGTTATGAGTACAGGAGGCCAGAGAGGTAAAAATGTACATTTCCAGGTATAAAAACTAATTTTTTCAGTGGATCAGAACCATAGAAACAGCTATGCTAAATGGTGGGTCTCTAACACTGTGGAATGGCCTGTTCAAACATTAATATTCTTAGATCACAATCTAGCAACATAAGTATAGTATTTGAAAGAGGTACTTTTCATTACCTAGCATAATGCTACTACTTGAGGCCTCCTATTACAATTCAAACACCTTGATTGCAAATATGTTATTACATGATTAGCAGTGTGATGAACTCAATTTTGAATAGAATGAATTCTCTAATAAAGAGAATTCAAAAATAGAAATTTAAGTTTTTTTTGCATTCAACATCTTAAAACTACTTTGTAGTGATAGATCTTACAATATAAAATGATAACATTAATCTAAGAAATAGTTACACTAAGGAGTATACTTTCATGAGCGTAGTGTCACATAGGTAAAAGGCTATCCGTACCTAATAAATCACATAGGCATTTTCTTCTCTTTGTTCTGTAACAAGACAAAAAAAATTTGTGAATATTTCTGTGGATTATATTTTATCAGTACTAGTGGGAAAAGTGATTTACAGTAAAAAAATAAAATTAAGAAATAAGTAAATATGATATGAAATAAGCTTGGCAATGATAATAACTAGAAATATACTAAAAAGCTCACTCTCTGTCAACATTTGATCTAGCAAGTGTTTGTATTATATCAAAATTACTAGCAACAGAGAAAGATGTAAAGAAAAATTCCAGAAAAGAGCAATAAAACATTGTTAAGTCAAACATGGATATTTCCTGAATGCATGTGTACTCACACACATCCAAACACACCCAAAGCAACATTAAGGCCATAGCTTCTAATGTTGTGAATACAAATATTGTAAAGTAGTAAGACTGTCCTAGAAGAATAAAAATTGTAAAAACATTAAAACCTTAAACACAATTTCCTCAAATGACCAAGAAATGTTGGCAATTGCAATAAGCTTCCATACAGCATGTGACTGATTTACCTAAGAAAATTTTTACAATTACCTAATACAATTAAAACTTGAGAGTGTTACGCATTCAAACATTCACTGTATGGTTGGTTGCCTTTCTGTACTGGGGAGGAAAAGAGATGTGACTCAGAACACGGGAGAGAACAGCATGTTTTATATCAGGTAGTTGGTAAAACTTCCAAATGGTGATGTTAAGAGCAGATAGGTTATGCAGAGAAACAAACCATATATTTTGCTCAATATTTCTCCCATAAAGTAAGGCATACAAAATAAACCACCACTAAAGTTGTATTCCTTTCCCAGTCTCCATCTCTTAGTCTACATAGCACATTCTCTCAGAAATTTATGATGTCTTGAGTACAAGAAGAAAGGATATAATTTTTCTGGTTGATGCTAAGTCACATTATACCTCTTTACTACAAAATCGACCATGCTTTATCTCAATCACTTTCAACCAACTGTTCTGCTGCATTTTTCTAAGGCATTAGTATGAGAAAGCTAATTTTGAAAAAAGATATATGTTGCCACTCCAGGAGAAATATATATTTACACAGTAAAATACAGATATTCACACCATAACCCAAGGGAATGTATCTATTATATGATTGCAGAAAAAGAAACATATTGTTAGGAGAGTCCTTATGGCTTTAGTCCTGGTCTATCAATGCATAGGATAGGGACCTACATATAATTTCACAGAGTTTATAGTTTGACATTTCTTCCCTACTTTTCAATGTCTTAAAAGTTATGCATCTGTGAAATATCTTACTGAATTCCTGAAGAGTTAGTGATAAAAATCCTTTTGCTTTCTGCAAGATTCTATTTCTATCCCTAATTACTCATCCAAGAAAGAAACATCTGTTGTTGCTCATTACCATTTTCTTCACACTTCTTTATAGACTTTATGTATCATGAAAGTATCTTGGATTATGTTGTTACATTTTTCTAATATTTTTCATAGAAGTGAATAAGACTTGCTTTAAAAAAAAGAAAAAAAGGCAGAATTCAGCCACAGAGCCCTTAGAGACAAAGATCAGTAAGATCAGCCACTAATGTTTTTCTCTTTGCCTTACATAATTATTTATAATTCTACTAAAAGAAAAAGAACTTTCACAGAAATTAAGCTTTAAATTGGGAGACAAAAAATAAAGCCTCTTTAAGCTAGCACACTGATAAACTTACTGCCTTATTTTATGGTAAGCTCTATGATTTCATTCCTGAAAGAAGCTGAATTCATTCCTTTTAGTAAAGGTAACATTGTTCAATTATAATACACTATTGCTAGGGAAAATATGTTTTAAAGGACCAACTAAAAAGACTATGTTTACTATTTTATCAAAGTGGAATACAGGGTCAGCTCCATAAAACAGGAAGAAGAAACCTCAAGACTTCGTTCTTAGTTACACATTTCTGTTCTGTTTGTTTTACTCATTTCTCTAATCCCTAGAGATTAAAAATCCGAAAGCATCATTCTGATAATCATTTTCCTTCACAGAAAACTTCAGTGGCCTGATATTTAAGTCTGCTATATATTAGCTTTAACATACTTAGCCAATTATGTCATCTATCATATCTTTAAATATATTTTGTTCTCTCAGAGTTTATCTGTTAATTATCCTTCAAATTGTGTATTTGATTACTTCATGCATTGTTTCATGTTCAAGTGCTTGATTGCAGTAAAATTCCCCCACAATAAAATGTCCATGTACAATTTGACAAATTTTTAAATACATACCCATAAAACACTGTACCAGTGGGAATACAGAATATTATTTTCATCCTGAAAGACATTACCATGACCTATCAGTCTCTCCTCACCTTCAAGAGTTTGGATTTATAGCAGCATATACCACACAGTCTATTCTTAAACTTCCTGACATTGGAATCTTGATATTTATTTTCTTTAATGTCTAGCTTGTTTTTCTTTTTGTCTCTGTTTAAGAATACTTTTGATTTTTTTCCCTTCCCTTCCCCAAATTACACCAACATCAAATAAAGTGAAAACAGGGGTTATACCATGGGGGAGGGACATACAAAGCAGCAAAAAAATCATGTGGTACCTTATAAATATGTTAGAAACAACAACAAGAAAGAAAAAAACCATTTCTGTCTTTATCTTGGGGTTCATTGTTTACATAGGGATACAGCTTGACCCATTACAACAATGAGATGTACAAGACACTATGCCAAAAAAAAACAAACTTTACAACTTAGGGTGGGAGGAGTGTAGTTGTGGAGATGGGAGGGATGGTGGGGAAAAACAAAGGAGGAGGTCACAATTGATAAGAAATATACTCATTACCTTGCTCATGTGATTGTAACCCCTCTGTACAGTATTTTCACAATAAAAAAACTTATTCAAAAAAAGAATGCTTTTGAGATTCAGCTATGCCATTTTGAACATTAGTTTAGCCTTTCAAATTATTTAATTATATTCTATTGCATAAGGTAAAACAACAAACTTTTTGTTCTGATGGACGTTTAGGTTATTTCCAAGATAAAGCATTTATGAGTAAAGTACTCAAATATGTTTATTGAATCCACAGTTTGACCCACATTATGGCCAAAATAAAATGCTTTCTTCTTGCAGTTTGCAGTGCCTTTTCACAAATTTCTTTTTCTTTTTCTTTCTTTCTTTTTTTTTTTTTTTTTGGCCGGGGTGGGGGGTGGGTCTGGTCCTGGGGCCTGAACTCTGGGCCTGGACGCTGTCCCTCAGCTCTTCAGCTCAAGGTTAGCACTCTACCACTTGAGCCACAGCACCACTTCCAGCTTTTTTCCTTTTGCATATGTGGTGCTGAGGAATCGAACCCAGGGCCTCATGCATGCAAGGCAAGCGCTCTACCACTGAGCCACCTTCCCAGCCCTCACAAATTTAACATTAAAGTTTTGGCAACATATTCTTCCTAATGATCCAAAAAGTTATTGAGTTCTTTCATGCTCTAGATATATTATTTACAAATTATATTAATGAGTTATCTCATGATGATCTATTAATTTTCTTTTATTTTATATTTTCTTTGTTGAGACAGAGGCTCACTATGTCATTCACGCTGTCCTCAGACTCACAATCCTCACACTGGATAAGACATGTATACCTTGTATTTGCAGAATTTCCTACCTCCTTAAGTAAAACCAATATCTATTTTTCTGCAAACCCAGCATTTAGCTGAGCACAATGCATAAATTTGTCAAAAAAATAGTGTTGCTAAGGTATAGTGAAATCATTGTGGCCGGCAAAGATCCCACTTAAGATGAACTAGAAAACCAAGATTAAATAAAATGTTCCATTCTAAAAGGCATCAAGTTACAGAAGCGATAATACTAGAGACATTAAGTTGCAGAAGGAAGAGTACAAAGTAAAAATAATCTGAGAATCTGTAACCACTTTTATACTCACTGCTTTTGCCAGTTCTGAGAAAGGACTAGAGATTGTGACCAGGGACTTGGGTTAAAGCAGGGAGTTACTGCTCCTGGGCACAGACACAACAAATCCTCCTTCCGCGAAACAAGTAGTGACAAAAGGTCAACCAGAACAAGGTAGCTCTCTCTCAGAGGAGGGCTTCAAACTTAGTCTGCTTCTGCTCAGAAGAAAACTTGTTCTCCAAACACTGAGCAACATAGAAAACTAAAAGAATAAGCAACAAATGCCAGAAAAACAGAATTTCCTAACATCTAGCAGTACCACCAAGATAAAGACAAGCGAAAAGGATCCCCTACCACAAGGGAACCAGCAAAAGCTCTGGCAAAAGTTATAAACTCACAATTTGAAAGTCCTTGAAAATGTCAAGCAAAATTTCTGACTTTGGATACCAAGACTACAAAGTTCTTTAAAGTTATGGAAAAGTCCAGAGCCTTAGTACATTACAATGCATGAGAACTAGAGATAGGCTGAGCCTTTTTATTATTATTAATTTTATTGTCAAGATGATGTACAGAGGGTTACAGTTGCATACATAAGGGAGTAAGTACATTTCTCATCCCTCCCTCCCCCCACAAAGTTGTACAGTTCATTTCCAACATATTGTCTTGGGAGTATCACTGTTGCCTTGGTTTGCCTTTTGTCATTTGCCTCACCATTTTGTTGTTCTCCTTTCCTTCCTTAATTCAGATATACATATATACAATATCCAAAGCACTAAAATCAAATACAGTGACAACAGAGCATAGCCTTATAAAGAACTACAAGCCAACCTCAAACCACCTTGCCGTCCATAGGAATTCAGCCCCATTCTACAGTACATCAGAGAAAGCATTGTTTGTAGTAGAATAAATGTCATCTGAATCCAATACAGAACCTTATTTGTGTGTGCGCGTGTGTGCATGTGTGCATGCGTATATGCACACATGCACACGCATGCTAGTTCTGAAACTTGAACTCAGGCCTGGGCACTGTCTCTGAGCGTTTGTGTTCAGGGCTATAACTTTACCACTTGAACCATAGCTCTATTTTGGGCATTTTGTGGTTAATTGAGGATACAAGTCTCCTGGACTTTCCTTCCCAAGCTTGCTTTGAACTGTGATCCTCAGATCTCAGCCTCCTGAGAAGCAAGTATGACACTTGTGAGCCACCTGAGCCTAGCTAGAACTTTATTCTTAATAGCAGCATTTAATCAAAATGTATATATGAAGAGTAACCAAGAGAAAAAAAATCAGAAAAGAAACCCACAAAGCTCCATATAATTTAATCACAATTTTAAGACATATTTATTGTAAAAATACTGTATAGAGAGATTACAGTTACATAGGCAAGGGAATGAGTACATTTCCTATCAAGCATTGTTGCCTCCTCCTTTGTTTTTCCCCTACCATCTCTTCCCTCCCACCTCAACAACTACACTCCCCCCCCCACCTAAACTGTAAAGTTCGTTTTTCTTGTGCATCTCATTGTTATAATGGATCATACTGTATCCCTATTTAAGCATTTTGTTTTTTTCCCTTCTCCTCCCCAAATTAGAGAAGTGTATATACAAGATGCAGGACACATTTTTTAATAGCTATGAGTAACTTGTTAAATTATGGAGAATTCTTGGAATTTTATGTTACTTCAGCATCCATTTTCAATGAATGTCAGATTTTCCCACACTAGAAGCCAGGATCGGTCACTCTGGACAGTTTCCAATTCTCACTCTGTTCCCAGTTCTTCATTGTGAGGTATCCACATATTTTCTTGTTACAACATTGACCTGGTAGCCCCTTCCCTAAGGAATAACTAATACAGTCCATGAGTTGGCTACACTGACATCACACCCCCTGTGGATTGTGACAATACACCATAGTGAATACCTCTCAGCTATCAGAAATAAGGCCCATTTGCTTTAAACTCAACAATGAACTCTTCCTATGGGAAAGCTGTTTGGAGACCACCATGGATGGAAGACAGCATCCCCCACTTATCTGTGGCTTCATTTTCTGAGACTTCGGGTTCTCATAGCTAAACACTCAGAAAATATTAAACAGAAAATTCCAGAAATGCACAATTCACAAATCTTAAACTGTATTCAACTCAGAATACTAGGCTGAAACCTCCTGCCCCAACCAGAACACAGATCACCCATTGGTCTATGATTCCTACATTGTATTTGCAACTTGCCCTTTCATGAGTCTCATGATGGTCATCTTGCTAAGCAAATGACTATCATGGTACTAAAGGGTTTGTGTTCAAGTTAACATTAAGAAGTACCATACACTATGTTGCAATGCTTGTGTCATTCAGCTCACTTCATGACAACACACAGGCACTGTAACAATTGATACCATCATACAACAGGTGATTATAGTACACTAATATTTTGTGAGTGACAGGAAACATATCCACATAACTTTCTTTTTTTATTGTGAGAATACAATACAGAGGAGTTACAATTACATGGGCAAGATAATGAGTACATTTCTTATCAAGCATTGTTGCCTCCACATAACTTTCATTACACTATATTGTTATATTTGTCTCACTTTACTAGGAACCTTCATCATCTTTTTGATGTGCTTTTAAATGTGTTTTCTGTATGTACTCCATAAACCCTGAATGTTTGGCCAAACATGGAGTCTGCTGGATACCCTTCAAGACCTTTAAGTAATAAAATAATTATTTCTATCCTATATTCTCCTAATCATTGAAGAAATGTTTTTCATATTAAACATCCTAAATTACAATAGAGATAGGGAAAGATGAAGAATTTTACCAGAGAGGTTGAATCATTAAAAAACAAATAAACTGATTCCAGATGACAATAAAACAACATCTTTGAAATGATAAAAAAAACCTAGATGCTAACAAAGACTTCTATGCACATAAACAAAATAAAGTCATTGTTAGACAAATAGAAATGGAAAGCATTCCTCAAAAGACTATAAACATAAGGGCTGTGAAGATGGCTCAGTGGTAGAGTGCTTGCCTTGCATGCATGAGGCCCTGGATTTAATTCCTCAACACCACATAAGCAGAAAATGCCAGCAGTGATGCTATGGCTCAAGTGGTAGAGTGCTAGCTTGAGCTGAAGAGCTAAGGGACAGTGCCAGGCTCAGAGCTCAGGCCCTATAACCAACAAAAACAAAAAACAAAAAAACTAAACATAGAGCTTCCCTATGACCCAGCAATCCCACTTCTGGGCATTTACCCAAATGACAACAAACAAGGCCATACTAAACCTACCAGTACAACTATGTTTATCACAACATTATTAACCATAGCTAAGGTATGGAACCAAACAAAATGCCCCTCAGTAGATGAATGGATCGAGAAAATACATATATACATATATATACATATATATACACACATATATATATATATACATATATATGGATTCTATGCTTCCATCAGAAAGAATGACACCACCGCATTTGTAAGGAAATTGAAAGACCTGGAAAAACTCACATTAAGTGAAGTAAGACAGACCCAAAGAAACATAGGTCCCATGGTTTCCCTTATTTGCAATAAATAGTATACATCTAGGATAATCTTAGCAGATGAGCAGAATAGCTCAATAGCTATGTATATATGACCATATAAGATGATGCTAAGTGAAATGAACTCCAAGATGAGGATACAAGAGGTTTTTCTTTGTTGATGTTTTTTTAATGTACTCTGTGATTTTTTGTTTCTTTTGTATATTCTTCCCCCTATGGTATATCCCCTGTTGTCACTGTATTTGATTTTTGTACCCTGGTATTATATTTACATTTATCTGAATTAGTGGAGTGAAGGGGAACAACAGAATGGTGAGACAAAGGACAAGAAGCAAACCTATGCAACAGCAATATTCACAAAACAATATGTTGGAACTGATCTGTATAGCTGGTGGGCAGGGGGGGAGGAAAAGTAGGAGAAAAATGAGGGAAGGGGTAACAAGGTTGACAAGAAATGTATTTATTACCTTACTTATATAACTCTAACTTCTCTGTATATCACCTTGACAATAAAAAATTATTTTGAAAAAGATATACTAAAGGAGTTTCTTCAGGTAGAAGAAATGTTAGGAATTAAAGAAAGATAGCAGAAAGAGTAAATACTACAAGAATAAATAAATATGCAAATAAACCTACATAAATGGTTAGGGTATAAAATATAATGACCTATGGGAGGGGTAGGGGAGGGAAGGGATAGTAGGAAAAAAACCAAAGGGGGTAACAATGCTTAACAAGAAATGTACTCATTACCTTACTCATGTAACTGTAACCCCTCTGTATATAAAATAAAATTTAAAAAGTAAAATAAAATGTAATGGCCTAAGGATTTAAAATACATAAATAATCTAAAATCATGACAAGAAAATAACATAGAAATTAGGAAGTAGGTAAAATAAAGACATTGATTGGCCTTTTTAAAATCTTTCAAGTTAAGGTTTAACACAGTTATACAAATCTAAAGTATACACTCTAATGAATATCTACATGTGTGTATACTGGGCAATCACTGCAATTAGAACATGAGACTTTCTAGCTAAACAGTACATTCTCTCCTGCTATTTTGACTTCCATCACATAAATATGGTTAGTCTACCTGTTCTGGAATTTCATTTGAATGAAATTGAGGAGAGACAACTGTTGTATGTCTAATGTATTTTACTTGTACCTATGTCTATAAATTTCACCTACTAATCAATTACTTTATAATAATAGGAGGCACTTTGTTTTATGAATAAAATACCAAGTATTTCTTCATTCTGTTGATGAACATATAGTTGTTTTCAGTTGGGAACCATCATAAATGACTGCCAGAACTATTTTCCCTTCTGATAAACATATACTCTAATTTTTATTATGTATAATTTTTGGTCCATAGACAATTGGAAATATAGCTTTAGTTTAGGACAAAAAATTTCTAAGTACTTTCATTAATTTAGTATATAGATATAAGCAATCTACATCAATTATGTCAAATCTTCATCAAAACATAGTACTGTCAGTCTCTAATTTTACCTACCTTGGTGAATGTGGACTGATATTTCATGTATTTTGTCACATAACAACAATGACTATATTGCTCTTGAGTTTACACCTACTGGAGCTCCAGTGGCGCAATCGGTTAGCGCGCGGTACTTATAAGTTTACAGCTATTTAAAAGTGTTTTCTAAATGCCTTCTCATCTATCTAGATACTGGTAGCTCATGCCCACAATCCTAGCTATACAGTAGGTTGAGATGTAAGGATTGTGATTTAAAGTTAGCCCAGGCAGGCAAACCTGAAAGACCCTTGTCTTCATTAACCAATAAAAAGTCAAAAGTGGAGGTGTGGTGCAAGTGGTAGTGTCAGCAATTGAGTAAAAAAGCCAAGTAAAAACCAGGTCCTGAGATTAAACCAGAAAACAAAAAGTTTCCCCACCTTTAGCTGTGATGCTTTCCAGTCTTTTATTGATTTGAAAGATTTCCATAATCTGTATAAGAATACCTTACAAAATATTCATTTCCATAGCCACATAAATGTGACAAATATTTTCCCTTAGTCTTTAGCTTGCCAGAGTATGACTCCAGAAGTCTGATCCCCATAACAAATGAGACTGTCACTAGCTTCTGTGACTGTCACAAATTCCCAGTCACTAATAAGGCCTTGGAAGACTAAGATCATCACAAATTCAGAAAAATGTTACAGTTATTTGCTCATTCTATTGCAATGATTAAGTAAAACACATGCTCACCACAAATGGACTTAGGAGACCCTCACCCATTTATGTAATCCAAGATGTCAAATGCTAGTGAGGACCAGGTAATACAAACAAAAGAAAGGGTTCAAATAGAAGAGAAAATGCCTGAGACTGGGAGGTATTTACCAGTGATGAAGGCACTGGTAGAATAAAGAACACATGACACATCTAGACTGAGCCACAAGGATATTGTTGGACCCACAGAGGGCAGAACTTGTTTCTTGGTTCAAATAACAGCTCACTTAAAAAAAGTAAACAAAACATTATACATTGTTCCTCTTTTCTAAAACTGAAAAAGTGTAAGGCCATTCTCAAAAAATTAAGCCCAGATAAATTAGTAGATTAATATTTAATAGTTTGATCATTAAAAACCTTCATAGATAATATCCACTGAAAAAGTACTTTAAATATTTAATATGCTTAAGATCAGATATCTTTGCTTAACAAAATATAAATAAAATTAACCAAATTATAAAATTGTCATTAGCTTCCAAATAAAATCTGAGCTTATTTTTTGTAATTTTAAACAATAATCAGTATAATAAATAACAAAAATACCTTTAATAGCCTATAATTTCAAAAAAGTTATAACTCATTTGAATTATACAATGTCAGATTTAGAAGCATACAGCAGAGGGGTTCCGGGAAGATGGCGGAGGAGAAGCTGGAATCTGAACAAGCTCTCGCATAGAAAGTAGTTTTAGAATTCCAGTGAACAGTCCTAAGCCAGAGAATCACACCAAGTGTGCCATCACAGGACAGAGAGTTAGACAAGAGAGGGGAAGCCAAGGAAACGCATCAGCTGCCGCTCCGGCGGCTGGGTCGCGGCAGCGACCACCCGCCGCGGAGTCATACCTGAGACACAGAGAGTCGGGGACGAAGGAGCCAGATGCAGCGGACGAGCGGATTCTACTCAACACCAACAAGAACCGACAAGGAGCGAACATCTTCATCCTGCTGTTTGCAGACCAGAGACGACCCAGGATCCAAGACTCGGCGTGAGTACAAGCCCGACATCCTCACTCCTCAGGGAGCAGAGGAGGGAAGGCCACCCCTCCCCCCCCAGCACCGGTGATCTCCATCTTGGATACCGACAAAGCTCAGAGGAGCTGCTAGCTCCAGCTCAGGCCTTGGAATAAAATGAGTCATTTAGCAGGTCACAAGAACTTAACGGCGAAGTGACCTGCCAGACTCAGCTCCATCCAGGGAAAAGTCACCCAGCTCAGGCGCCAGCCATCGGAGTGGCTTGTCTCACTGGGTAACCAGAGCCAGAGGCTGCCCCTCCCTCTAGCAGCCACCACAATCAATTGAAAAACAGAAACCCTGAGAATGGCTCCAGGCTGGGCGCTGTGAGCTTTATCACAAAATAGCCCCAGGGAAAAGCTACTGTTTGTTGAAAGGCCTCAACTCTACCCAGAACCTAGCCTCATCACCACATCCCCCACTTTTGTGACTCTCAAAGCAGACCACCCTCCCAGAAAACTAACCTGGGAGGGGGATCTCAAAATCTTGGGTAAAGCAGAGCATTTTTCTGCCTCTTCCAACCAACCGACTTAAGAAACCAATCAAGCCACAGGACCTCAAGCTGACCAGAGACTCCAACAAGAGACTGGTTGCAGACAAAAGGGAGATACAGGATTCTTCCCACTCCTCCCCCCCCCCAAAAAAAAAATCAAAAGACTTTTTTTTCTTTTTTTTTTCTTTTTTTGTTTTTTGTTACCATATATATATATATACAAATTTTTTTCCCTTCTAAAACTTTTATTAATCTTTAATTTTTGCCTCTTCTGAAAAAATAATTGTTTTCCAGTAACTTTTTTTTTCTCATCTTATAATTTTTATTTTAGGAATACGTGAATGAGAGTTTTCCTTTCTTTGCTTGTCTTCTTTCTCTTTTTCTTTCTTTCTTAATTATCTTTTTGTTTTTTATCTAGCTCTACTGAACTTCTGATCTTTTCTTCTCCATTTCCCATCCTTAAAGATTTTCACATCTCCTCTATGTCCCTCCCCTTCTCTGAACATATTCACATTCCTCTCTAAATAGATGGTCTTTTAACCTCTATAATAACATTAATTTTTACGTTTCTATTCTTTTTCTGGTCTCTCTTTATTCCCCTTTCCATCTCTTCTTTTTCTCTCTCTCTCTACTTGCATCCTACCCAACCCATTTCCTACACTGTGATTAGGACATAGTTAACTCTCCCTGTGCCTCCCCACACCAATCTATTCCCATTTTTTACCCACAGCTCTCCCTAATCCTAATAATTTCTGGTTTTCCAAATTCTTTTCTTCGGTTCGAAGTCCTTTAACATATAGTCGTTTGATGTTGAATAGATGTATCTGTTGAACTAGATTGTATCTGTAGACTATTGACTGTACAAATGCAAACTTTGGTTGATGGTTGCCTTAAGATAGTGTTCTAGCACAAAACTGGTGCAATCTTTATCTCAAATGGGCCGAGTAAGCCGGAAAAACACAAGAAAAATGGCAAATTCGGGTATCTCAATTCCCAAACCTTGATAATCAGGGATTAGAACAGATAAAGAATAATCCAGAGGAGAGTTCCCAAATAGCTCTACAAACACTAATAGCAAACATGATAAATGAGAAGTTTGACAATGTACAAAGGACTCTGTATGAGCGTGATAGGGAGAGAGAGGAGGCATCCCAGAAGTTTATACAGGAATATCATAAACGTGAGGAAGCTTCTCAAAAACTGATACAGGATTTGCGTGAACAACTTGAGGATACTCAAAGAGAAAGGGAGGAATGGCGTGAGCAGGCAGAGAACACTCAAAGAGAACTGCAGGAATCCCACAGAAGGGAGGAAACTAATCAAAGAGTAATTCACGAATTAAGAGACCAGGTAGAGAATACACAAAGATCACTAAAGGCATTCATGGAATCCATTAACAAAGAGCTGAAGGAAGTCAGGGAGATCACAAAGGGAATGCTGAATGGAACCCAACAGAAGGAATGGGAGTCCAAAGAAACCATAACCAATCAACTAAGTGATTTGAGAACAAACACTGAACACCAAATTAAGGAAGTAAAGAAATTCATACAAGACCTAAAACAGAGCTTCAACAAAGAACTTGAAGCCATCAAAGCTGACCAATTAGAAGGAAAAGAGATAAAAAACAAAGTAGAGAGTCTTGACAGCAGGTTAGACCATGCAGAAGATCGAATCTCAGGGATTGAAGACAGCCTAGATATTATAGAGAAAGAACATACAACCATCCAAGACAAGTCCAAGAAATATGATAGGTCTATCCAACACCTGGAAGACACCATCAGAAGGCCCAATCTAAGGATAATGGGTGTAGAGGAGCACCTAGAAACAGAAGTTAATGGTCTAGGAAATTTGTTTAACAGGATCCTAGCAGAGAACTTCCCAAACATACAAAAAGATAGGCCTATTCAGGTACAAGAAGCTTTTAGAACCCCAAATAGACCAGACCAGAATAGGACATCCCACAGTCACATTATAATCCACACAGGATCAACCCAGAACAAGGAAAAGATCCTTAAAGCTGTCAGGGAGAAAAGGTTAATCACCTATAAAGGGAAACCAATTAGAATT
Organism: Dipodomys merriami; assembly: GCF_024711535.1. Classification (NCBI taxonomy): domain Eukaryota; kingdom Metazoa; phylum Chordata; class Mammalia; order Rodentia; family Heteromyidae; genus Dipodomys; species Dipodomys merriami. Next base: position 34,311,761 of record NW_027202270.1, read on the forward strand.
ACCTCAGATTTCTCAGCAGAGACAATCAAAGCAAGAAGAGCCTGGAACGATGTATGCCATGCCCTAAAAACAAACAACTATCAACCAAGAATACTGTACCCAGCTAAACTCTCCTTCATAACTGAAGGCCAAATAAAAACCTTCCATAGCAAAGAAAAATTGAAACAATACATCTCCACCAAACCAGCCCTACAAAAGATTCTTAAAGATGTCCTACACATAGAAAACCAACAAGAACGCAACAAAGGCCAAGAAACTACACCCAAACTGAGAATCCAAGAACCTTAGGAAGAACCCAGCTTTCACAGCCCCCAAGAAGGTGGATAACATGGCAGGAACTCCCAAATACCTCTCAGTCCTATCTCTTAACGTTAACGGACTGAACTCTCCAATTAAGCGACATAGACTGTCTAATTGGATTAAAAAACAAGACCCTTCTATCTGCTGCCTGCAGGAGTCACATCTTGCCCGTAAAAACAAACATATTTTCAAGGTTAAAGGCTGGAACAAAATCTACCAAGCAAACGGCCCTCATAAACAGGCGGGAGTTGCAATCCTAATATCAGATAAAATAGACTTCAAATTAAAATTCGTGAGAAGAGATAAAGAAGGTCGCTACATACTAATTAAAGGATCTCTCCTTCAGGAGGATATTACAATTCTAAATATCTATTCGCCAAACAATGGAGCACCCAAATTTATCAAAGAAACACTACTTTCCCTCAAATCCCAGATAGATCCAAAGACATTAATTGTTGGGGATTTTAACACACCACTCTCCCCACTAGATAGATCAACTCGGCAAAAACTCAACAGAGAAACCGCAGATCTAAACAGCTGCATAGATCAACTAGACTTAACAGACATTTACCGAACATTTCACCCAGCAGCTTCAGAATACACGTTCTTCTCAGCAGCACATGGAACGTTTTCTAAAATAAATCACATTTTAGGCCACAAAGCAAACTTGTCTAAATTCAGAAACATTGAAGTTATACCTTGCATTCTCTCTGACCACAAGGGAATAAAATTAGAACTCAACACCAAAAGCCACCAAAGAAAGTCCGGTATCACATGGAGGCTGAACAACACACTGCTGAATCATGAGTGGGTCATGGAAGAGATTAGAAAGGAAATTCAAATGTTCATGCTATTCAACAAAAATGAACACACAAATTACCAGCTCCTCTGGGACACAGCAAAGGCAGTACTCAGAGGCAAGTTTATAGCTCTGAGCTCCTACATCAACAAATTGGAGAGATCGGAAAATAGCAATTTAATGACACATCTAAACCTCCTTGAAAAAGAGCAGCAAGATAAACCCCAATCCAGTAGATGGAAAGAAATAATCAAAATTAAATCAGAATTAAATGAATTAGAATCCAAAAAAACTATAGAAAGAATCAACAAAACAAAGAGTTGGTTCTTCGAAAAACTTAACAAAATTGACAGACCCTTAGCAAACCTTATCAGAAAAAGGAGAGAACACACCCAAATTAATAAACTCAGAGATGAGAATGGAAACATCACCACGGAAACAACCAAGATTCAGAACATTATAAGGGAATACTTCTCAAAACTTTATGCTAATAAGTTTGAGAACTTGACAGAAATGGACCTTTTCCTAGCAAATATTGACATGCCAAAACTAAACCAAGATGAGTTAAACCAGCTTAACAGGCCCATATCAAGCATTGAAATAGAAACAGCAATAAGAGACCTCCCAGCTAAGAAAAGTCCAGGACCAGATGGTTTTACAGTGGAATTTTACAAGGCCATCAAAGCAGAGCTCACACCAATACTCCTCCAACTCTTCAATGAAATTGAAAGAGAAAGCTCACTACCAAACACATTCTATGAAGCCATCATAACCCTCATCCCAAAACCAGGCAGGGACTCATCAAAGAAAGAGAACTATAGACCCATTTCTTTGATGAACATTGATGCAAAACTTCTCAACAAAATTTTGGCCGATCGACTTCAACAATTCATCCAAAAAATCATACACCATAATCAAACAGGATTCATTTCAGGGATGCAAAGCTGGTTCAATATACGCAAATCAATTAATATTATTCATCACATCAACAGGAGCAAGAATAAGAACCACATGGTTATCTCAATAGATGCAGAAAAAGCATTTGACAAGATCCAACACCCCTTTATGATGAAGGTTCTGGAAAAATTAGGAATCCATGGAACATTCCTCAATACAATAAAGGCTGTATATGACAAACCTACAGCCAGCATTATACTCAATGGTGAAAAACTAAAGCCATTTCCTCTTAACTCAGGAACAAGACAAGGATGCCCACTCTCTCCACTTCTCTTCAATCTAGTATTAGAATGCCTAGCTACAGCAATAAGACAAGATGCAGACATAAAGGGGATCCAAATAGGGAAAGAAGAAATAAATCTCTCCCTCTTTGCAGATGACATGATCTTGTATTTAAAGAATCCCATAGACTCCACTCCCAAATTACTCAAGCTGATTCAAAACTTTGGCAAAGTAGCAGGTTATAAAATTAACCCCCAAAAATCAATGGCTTTTCTATATGCCAACAATGAGAAAAGTGTGGCTGAAATTAGGAAAGCAACTCCATTTGTAATAGCCCCACAAAAAATAAAATACCTAGGAATTAACTTAACCAAAGAAGTGAAGGACCTCTATGATGAAAACTTTAAAATCTTGAAAAAGGAAATCAACACAGAACTTAAAAAATGGCAAAACCTCCCATGCTCCTGGATTGGCAAGATTAACATCGTGAAAATGGCAATACTTCCCAAGGCTATCTACAAATTCAACGCGATACCTATCAAAATTCCACCCTCATTCTTCAAGGAAATAGAGGAGGCAATCCAAAAATTCATATGGAACAATAAAAGACCCCGAATAGCAAAAATGCTCCTCAACGGAAAGAACACTGCTGGAGGAATATCAATACCAAATTTCAAACTCTACTATAAAGCCATAGTAATCAAAACAGCTTGGTATTGGCATAAGAACAGACCTCAGGACCAATGGAATAGAATTGAAAACCCAGAAATGAACCTACAGACCTATAGCCATCTAATCTTCGATAAGGAAGCTAAAACAATAGAATGGAAGAAAGACAGTCTCTTCAGTAAATGGTGCTGGCAAAATTGGTTAACTACATGTAGAAAACTAAAGCTAGATCCTTATATATCACCCTGCACCAGAATCAACTCCAAATGGATCAAAGACCTTGAACTCAAAGCAGACACTCTGAAAACATTACAGGATGGAATAGGAGAAACCCTAGGTCTCCTTGGCTCAGGTCGAAATTTTCTGAATAGAGACCCGGAAGCACAACAAATCAAAGAAAGGTTGGACAAATGGGATTGCATAAGATTGCAGAGCTTCTGCAGGGCAAATGACATAGCTGGCAAGATCAATAGAAAGCCCACCGATTGGGAGAAGATCTTTACTAGCCATACATCGGACAAAGGTCTCATATCTAAAATATACTTGGAACTCAAAAAATTAAACCACCCAACAACAAATCCTCAAAGAAACAACTGCCCAATAAATAAGTGGGTGAAAGACTTAAAGAGAAGCTTCTCTGAAGAAGAAAGAAGGATGGCCAATAGACACATGAAGAAATGTTCAACATCCCTAGCCATAAAAGAAATGCAAATCAAAACAACATTGAGATATCACCTCACTCCAGTTAGAACAGCAAAAATCAAGAACTCTAACAACAACAGATGCTGGAGGGGATGTGGACAGAAAGGAACCTTACTTCATTGTTGGTGGGAATGTAAACTTGTTCAACCACTTTGGAAAGCAGTATGGAGGTTCCTCAAAAGACTTCACATAGATGTCCCCTATGATCCAGCAATCCCACTTTTGGGCATTTACCCAAATGTTTACAAACAAGACCACACTAAAGCTACCAGCACAACTATGTTTATTGCAGCATTATTTACCATAGCTAAGACATGGAACCAACCCAGATGCCCCTCAGTAGATGAATGGATCAAGAAAATGTGGTATATATACACAATGGAATTCTATGCCTCCATCAGAAAGAATGACATTGCCCCATTTGTTAGGAAATGGAAAGGTTTGGAAAAAATTATATTAAGTGAAGTCAGCCAGGCCCAAAGAAGCATAGGTCCCATGGTTTCCCTTATTTGCAATATCTAGTATAGGTATGAGTCAAGCGGAAAAGATCAGATAATGTGATGTTAGGAAAATGAACCCTTAAATATGTATTTTAATGTTTTCGTTTCTTTCATGCATGTGTTTCTAACGCATTTATAAGATTATTTCTTTGTTGCTTTGTATGTCCCTCCCCCACAGTGTAACCCCCGCTTTCACTATATTTGATGTCAGTATAACATGTGGAGGAGATGGGGACAAACAAGTCGTTTAAGGATTCAGGTGGACCTGTTGCAACAATGAGAAGTACAAAATGTCATGTCAAAACCAGCTTTACAATGTCGGTGTGGGGGGGGGAGGGGGGTATAATTGGGTGGGGGGAGGGGGGTAAAATTGGGTGGGGGGAGGGGGGAGGCGGGGAAGGGAAGTGAAGGGTAAACTAAGGAGGAGGCTGCAATGCTTGGTAAGAAATGTATGCATTATCCTGCCCATGTAATTGTAGCCCCTCTGTACAGTATGTTCTCAAATAAAATAAAATACAATTAATTAAAAAAAATTAAAAAAAAAGAAGCATACAGCATAAGAAACATGCCTGAAAATGGGTTATTATATATAGACCTAAAAATAGTATAAATTTTTAACGTTAAAATTGGATCAGTGTACAAACAGTATATTAAACTGCTATGAAAAGCAAGGTTTTGTATTACATAAAATCAAGAGATTCTTAAATAGCTTGCTTGTATATTTTTTATTTTTTAAAAAGTAGCCCTGCTGAAGCCTGATGTTTTAAATAATCAATTTTTTTTTTTAAATTTAACTTAATTTTATTTGTGAACATACTCTAGAGAGGAGTTACAATTACATGGGCAGGATAATGCGTACATTTCTTACCAAGCCTTGCAGCCTCCTCCTTTGTTTACCCTTCACATCCCTTCCCAGACTCCGCCCTCCCCCCCAATCCCAATCCTTCTCCTTCCCCCCCTTCCCCCCCTCCCCGCCCCCTCGCACCAACGTTCTAAAGCTCCTTTTGGACATGACAACTTGTACTTCTCATTGTTGCAACAGGTCCACCTGTATCCTTAAATAACTGGTTTTCCCCATCTCCTCCACAAGTTATACTGACATCAAATATAGTGAAAGCAGGGGTTATACTGTGGGGGAGGGACATACAAAGCAACAAAGAGATAATCTTATAAATGCGTTAGAAATACATGCATGAAAGAAAAAAACATTAAAATACGTATTTAAGGGTTCATTTTCCTGACATCACATTATCTGACCTTTTCCACTTGACTCATACATATACTAGATATTACAAATAAGGGAAACCATGGGACCTATGTTTCTTTGGGCCTGGCTTACTTCACTTAATATAATTTTTTCCAAGTTTTTCCATTTCCTAACAAATGGGGCAATGTCATTCTTTCTGATGGAGGCATAGAATTCCATTGTGTATATATACCACATTTTCTTGATCCATTCATCTACTGAGGGGCATCTGGGTTGGTTCCATATCTTAGCTATGGTAAATAATGCTGCAATAAACATAGTTGTGCTGATAGCTTTAGTGTGGTCTTGTTTGTAAACATTTGGGTAAATGCCCAAAAGTGGGATTGCTGGGTCATAGGGGAGTTCTATGTGAAGTCTTTTGAGGAACCTCCATACTGCTTTCCAAAGTGGTTGAACAAGTTTACATTCCCACCAACAATGAAGTAAGGTTCCTTTCTGTCCACATCCCCTCCAGCATCTGTTGTTGTTAGAGTTCTTGATTTTTGCCGTTCTAACTTTAGTGAGGTGATATCTCAATGTTGTTTTGATTTGCATTTCTTTTATGGCTAGGGATGTTGAACATTTCTTCATGTGTCTATTGGCCATCCTTCTTTCTTCTTCAGAGAAGTTTCTCTTTAAGTCTTTGACCCACTTATTTATTGGGCAGTTGTTTCTTTGAGGATTTGTTGTTGGGGAGTTTAATTTTTTGAGTTCCAAGTATATTTTAGATATGAGACCCTTGTCCGTTGTATGGCTAGTAAAGATCTTCTCCCAATCGGTGGGCTTTCTATTGATCTTGCTAGCTATGTCATTTGCCCTGCAGAAGCTCTGCAACTTTATGCAATCCCATTTGTCCAACCTTTCTTTGATTTGTTGTGTTTCCGGGTAATCTATTGTTTTGTCTAATTTGCTAGGATTCCTAATGCATAAACATCATGTTATAGTTTTCTGTTCTACCAAACACCATACCATGAACTTTATCACACCACTACAGGTATGACACATATGATTCATTCTTTAAAAGGTCACAAAACATGGGGATTCCATTGGCCCAAATTGAGGATCCAGAATTGTCAAGCAGAGGCCAGAAAAGACTAGCTGTCAGCATGTTGCCTTTGATCTGTAGTAAGTTAAAATGGACTGAGGAACATTACTCATTTACATAACTCATTAAAAGTTGAGTGCATTGTCCAACATGGACTTAGCAAGGTTTTATTTTTTTCTAACACAAATAATTTTTTTTCCCAGAAGAATAAACAGGATTTGTAGAAATGGGCAACTTTTCTATATGAACTTTCAATGTAAACTCTAGCTCTCCATTATCTCCACCATACTAATTAATCTTCATCTAGTCTGGCTGCTCAATCTGATGACAATTGTGCAATTGGCCTAAAATGAAGGTTGCAATTACTTTTTCCATTACCATTTATGTCTCTCTTCTTTCTTAGTTCATTTTGTGTGACTATAATTGTATACCAGAGATTAGATAATATTTATTTCCAAAACCTCAGAATTTATTTAATACAGCTCTGGAAGATAAGAAGTCCAACATCAAGATACTTCCAGGCTCATGGTCTTGGTTCATTTGAAGGTCTAGTCTCTGCTTCCAAAAATGGTCCCTTGCAGACAAGGCTCTCCAGTGGGAGGAGCCCTGTATCCTCACACACGTGGAAGTTAAGGGTAGACAGAAGGGACTCTCTGTGAGCCTTTGTAAAAGTATATTTTAATAGACTTCACTATGGTATTTTTCATAGAGCAATGTAATACCTTTATCATGTTCATTCCTCCCTTCCATTCTTGTCCTTTTCATCTCCAAGTTGTCCCCTTTCTTTCCCCAAATGGCCTCCTTTCTGCTTTTATGGCAGCTCTGTAAACTTTAGATTGCATTAAGAAGGTGAAACATGGCTCAAAAGAGGGGGGGCACGGATCAGAAGGGAAAGATGAATAGGAAAAAAGGAATGAACAAATACAGTCATAATAATGCATGTGTGCATGAAAATGGAAGTAGGAAACTTAATGTGACTTTGGGGGCAAGAACTCAGTGAGAGTGGGGGAGAGTGATGTAAGAAGTGAATCTGATCAAGATGAACAGACATATTAAACTGAAACTCCCTTGTACAACCATGTGAAGATACATTTTTAAAATAATAAAAGAATCTAGATTCTGTATTTGAGAGATAACAAGCGATACCTGTCTGAATCTGTTGCACACCTTTTATAAAGGAAACTAATCTCATTGAGGAGGGCTGAGGCCTCAAGACTCAATGAGCTTACATTACTTCTCAGTACTGTTGCAAAGTGGCAATGAAATTTCACCATGAATTTCGAAAGGGGTAAAACATTTCATCTTAGTACCCTCCAGCTTCTTGCACCTCCTGAAATTCATAGGACAGCCTCTTCCTCAACATAATGGAATACTGTAGGAAGGAGTTAAGGAGGGGAGACAAACAAGAAATGAGCAAATAAAACAGCAGATGCCTGCCAAGACTCCAGTGCCCTTATCACTAGTTTTCTTCCTGCTGTCAAAGCAAATTGTGGGAACAGATTTACACAACTGTTTTAAGTGTTTATTGCAGGAAAGCCACCGTGACAGATTCTTCAGGAAATGTCCCAACAGTACAACATCAAGTTGCTGAGAGGTGTTTTGTTTTGTTATTTTTCTTTTTGCTTCATTACAGAATTCTTGGGAAACAAAGATTTTTACTTGACAATTACATGCAATTTTTTACATAAGTGACAATATGATGTACTAAAGTTTATAGGATAGTGATGAATCATAAATTATCTCATTTTAATTTCCAACATAAGCAAAATAAGAAAGCACTATGTCCAAGGAAGATAGGCATATGTTTCATTTTTAAAAAGGAAAAGGAAAACGAGTCATTGGTACTTTCTGCCACTTTTCCTTTTAGCTAGGCTCAACTACTATTATTTGTATTACTACAACTATGAATGCTCAGTGGGAACTAGTATGCTGGTAGTAACATTTACACTACTGTAATAACAGTATCAATAACAGAAACTACCAATGTCAGGGTCCTTCCTTTGTTCCAAGAGAAGTGCAAAATATAGCTGGGCACAGGTGGCTCACGCCTGTAATCCTAGCTACTCAGGAGGCTGAGATCTGAAGATCATGGTTCAAAGCCAGCCCGGGCAGGAAAGTCTGTGAGACGCTTATCTCCAATAAACCACTCAAAAACTGGAAGTGGTGCTGTGGCTCAAGTGGTAGAGCACTCACCTTGAGCTGAAGAGTGCAGGGACAGCACCCAAGCCCAGAGTTCAAGCCCCACGACCTATCCCCCTCCCCCCAAAAAGTGCAAAATATATGCATTATCTAAGCACACTCTTTTTTGGGGGGTATAGAAAGAAGGTTTTTTTTATTATTTTACAGTTGACAACAAATAATTTTTGTTTGATTTAAGTACTTTTTATCTTTATGTGTACAAAGGAGTTGTATTTAACAAAACAGTATATGAATAAAATATATCTTGACCAATGTTACCTCTTTCAACATGATCACCCATCCCTCTCCTCCCAACCCCTTTCCTCATTTTTCTAAATTTCATAGATTATACACTAGATTCTTTTCTTGATTTTGTAGGATATGTGCTGAATTCTTGACTGAATTCTCCCCTCTTCTCCTCTTCATTTGTCTAACCCTTTCTCTGTGACCCCACTCTACTCCTTTTAAGTATGGGCTTCCTCATGCCTTTTAAATGAATTACACTATTTGAGATCCCCCTTAAATATGCCATATTTCAGTTGATAAACTTGTATACACTTGCATACCATCCAATGTGTATGCTTATAAGTTTATAAGCTAAATTTACCTTCCATCTATTATGAAATGCATGCATCCATTGTTTCTCTGGGTCTGAGTTACTTAATATAATTTTTCCAAGTTTTTCCACTTGTTTACAAATGGTACAATATTATTCTTTCTAATGAATGATTAAAATTCCTTATCATATCTTCTTGATCCATTGAGGGGCATCTAGGTTGATTTCATATCTTGGCTATGGTAAATAGAGCTGCAATGAACATAGTTGTGCTGGTGGCTTTACTGATTCCTAGAGTGTAACCTTTTTTTGTTGTTTTGTTTTGTCCTTTTTTTCCAATTGATTTTTTTTGTGTGAAAATACTGTACAGAAGGATTACAATTACATGGGCAAGGTAATAAGTGCATTTCTTATCAAGCATTGTTGTCTCCTCCTTTGTTTCCCCTTCCCATCCCTTCCCATCGCCCTCCACTTCCCCCCCAACCTCACTGCCCCCCCACGCAAAAGTAAAGTTCATTTCAACATAGCATCTTGCACATCTCATTGGTGCAATAACATCATGCACAACTTATTGGTGCAATGGCTCCACCTGTATCCCTATTTAAACAATTTATTTTTTCCCTTCCCCTCCACAAATTATACTAACATCAAATACAGTGAAAACAGGGGTTATACTGTGGGGGAGGGACATACAAAGCAACAAATAAATCATCTTATAAATATGTTAAAAATAATAGCAAGAAAGAAAAAAACATTTGAGTCCTTATCTTGCAAATCAAAACAACATTGAGATACCAGCTTACCCCAGTTAGAATGGCTATAGTTAAGAACTCTAATAACAACAGATGCTAGTGCTAGAGGGGATGTGGACAGAAGGGAACCCTACTGTATTGTTGGTGGGAGTGTAAACTTGTTCAACCACTTTGGAAAGCAGTATGGAGGTTCCTCAAAAGACTCCACATAGAGCTCCCCTATGACCCAGAAATCCCACTTTGGGGCATTTACCCAAATGATCACAAACAAGACCATACTAAAGCTACAACTATGTTTATTGCAGCATTATTTACCATAGCTAAGATATGGAACCAACCCAGATGCCCCTCAGTAGATGAATGGATCAAGAAAACGTGGTAGATATACACAATGGAATTCTATGCCTCCATCAGAAAGAATGACATTGCCCCATTTGTTAGGAAATGGAAAGACTTGGAAAAAATTCTATTAAGTGAAGTAAGCCAGGCCCAAAGAAACATAGGTCCCATGGTTTCCCTTATTTGCAATAACTAGTATATGTCAAATAAGTCAGAAATGGTCAGATAAGTTGATGTTAGGCGAAATGTTTTCTTCTTAATATATATTTTTTATTGTAAAGATACTGTACAGAGGGGTTACAGTTACATGAGCAAGGTAATTAGTCCATTTCCTCTTGAGCATTGTTACACCCTCCTTTATTTTTCCACTACCATCCCTTTCCTCCCCACTTCCCCAACTTCTCCCTCTCCTCTCCCCGCCCCCCACAAATTTGTAAATGTTCAACATACTGTCTTGAACATCTCATTGTTACAATGGATCATCCTGTATCCTTATTTGAAATGTATGCATTATCCTGCCCATGTAATTGTAGCCCCTCTGTACAGTATGTTCTCAAATAAAATAAAATAATATTAAAAAAAAAAGAAAAGAAAAATGTATATACAAGATACAGGGCACCAAAATCAAATACAGTGACAACAGGGGTTGTGCCATGGGGAAGAACATACAAAGAAACAAAAAAATCACATAGTACATTATACTTACATTAAAAAGAACAGCAACAAATATAAAACCTCTTGTGTACCTATCTTGGGGTTCATTTTGCTTAGGATCAGGTTATATGGTCATATGTACATACCTTTAGACCTCTTCTGCTTGTCCTAGACAATACTAGTTATTGCAGATAATGGAAACCATGGGATCTATGTTTCTTTGAGTCTGGCTTACTTCACTTAATATAATTTTTTCCAACTCTTTCCATTTCCTAACAAATGTGGCAGTGTCATTCTTTCTGATGGAGGCATGGAATTCTATTATTATATATATATATATATATATATATATCACTTTTATTTGATCCATTCATCTACTGAGGGGCATCTGAGTTGGTTCAATATCTTATCTTCTGGGTAATGCTCTCTTGAAAGTTAGTGCTACTATGATTCCTACTTCAAAGAAAAGCCAACCTTAGGAAGAATAATTATATTGACCAATGATACACAGCTCAAGTTGGTCTCAAGTTCCAGGTCTGATCTCAAATGCTTGCTCTTTCTCATCACAGGCTTATTGGAATATTTTGTTTCTAGTAGGTATAGCTTTAATGCAGTGGTTTACATTGAAGGGACACCTTTAGAGCTCCCCATATTTACTCATAAATATGACAGCCCTTTTCTCATTTACCTAATATTACCTGACTTTTAGTTACAAATTGAGAGTGAGTGCACAAGAAGAAATTGGTGAGGAAAAGGGACATATTAAGAACTTTAAAGGCAGTAACTTTGCTTTTAGATGGGTGCTTTACAACTATGTTCCTCTTTGTTTTCAACCCCACCTTCCAAACGTGGATGCTAAGCTGCTAGAAGATGCTAAATAGCTTTCAACTTTTCTCAAAATTCAATGCAAAACCTCCGATTCTCATTAAGGTTCTATTGCTGTGAGGAAAGGTTTCCTGTGAGGCTCTCAGGAGTGAAATTAATGACTTGTCAATCTCTCCTCTAATATAAGACAGACATTTCAGACACAATCAAAAGGGAAGCTTGATTGATTACTTACCAAGTATATTTTCTCTACGCTATTTTTATTTCCACACAGTTGGAGATTCTTGGCTGTCTACAAAAGGATCCCTCATATTAGTGATAAAAAAATTCATATTGTTGACACAGACTACAGCATAGAAAAAGTAAAACATAATGGCAGAATTCATAGTGATGCATTGTTGTACCATATCAAAATAAAAATATCATTTCCTGTGTCTCATCTCAAAACTTATCAATACTTAGCAATGGGGAAAAAAACAAAGCCAAGGATTCCATCAGATACAGTAGGCTAATGAAGACTGAAAATAAAAAATTGTTCATAAATGCTTGTATAAATTTATTTCTGGCCTTTTCAGATCTTGTGGGCTATTTTGTCTGTTTCTTCACCTTTGGTGGTCATTTATGTAAGACCTGAGCAATTGATTGTAATATTTATAGCTTTGTTATGGCTAAAGAAAGCAGTAAAAATGACAATGTTTTATTAATAACTCATGAACTGGAGTATGTATTCTGAATCTAGTTTGTGAAATCACAGCAATAAGTTAGAATTTCCTAATTCCTCAATTACCTTTGTCAATTTGACAAATTACATTTATTTGTGAAATGCCAATATAGCTTTGAAAGCCCTTTTGACACCCAAGAGACCAAGAATAAAAGAGATTCTTTCTCTTTTTCATACATACCTTGAAATTATCAGAAGATCTGAAATGTACATTAACTGATGTAAACAAAATGAATAGATGTATAATGAAGATGAGGTAAGCAATCTGTTCTTTTCCTATAAGTACTGTAACAACCCAAAATTTTCCTAAACCTCTTTGAGTTTTTCTATATTAATAAGGTGAAGTTCCTAGATTGGTTGGCAAGCTGACCAAGACATCCACTTTCTATTTTCTGAAAGCTTCCAGATGTTTCATAGATATATAACATCAATTCCAATTTTGACTGCAAATTTTCCAGGAAATTCTGCATATTTGATCCACTGGGCTTTTGCCTGTTGAATTGTATGACACTGTCTTTGTGATACCATAGTTCCTCTGGAGACCATATTTACTACAAATAATCTCAGAAAAGGCTTATATATCATCTCAAAAAGATTATTAAAAATAATCTGAAAGCATTTCAATCTATTCACATACATTAACCAATATCTCTGTCTCTCATAGACTATGAGCTTAGTAACTATACTACTTACCGCTATATTCTGATAAATTCCCTTATGAAAACTGCCTTGTCAGTTTCTGCCAGAAAGATAGGTCTCATAAATCAGAGCTGGAGAAGTATAAGCTGCTATCTTACTTCATTGTATTTTTCATTGATCTCTTGCTTTTTTCCTTAGGCACTTGCATACAAACATCTTCCTTAAACATCATCCCTGGAAAAACAAGCTGTTACCACTATTTTTACATCTGGGATCCACTGGACTCAGCAATGCTCTGTCAGAATTTTCCATTCCAATTTGCTTGGGGCCTCTACCTCTGGGCAGTAACTAACCAAATCATGAGGTACAACTTATTCAATGACCAAGCAGCCATTATTCCACCACAGCGCCCTCCACCAGGCTGGAGCCACACCACACAACATACATTTTGTATACACATTTTAAGCCCATATTCAGATCAGAACTCTTTCTTTACACTTTACCAAAACTTTTCTTTATTTTGATTATACATCTCTATTATGTTACTTTATTTGTATTATTAAGAAGTTTAAGCCATTATAGTGAATTGCCACATGTGCCTATTACTTTTTTCTTCATGCTTCACAATAGTTAATATGTAGGAAGCATTCAAATCATTTTGTAGAATTGAATACATCACCAGTTTCAGAAAACACCAAGAAAAATGACAATAAAACATACTGGAAGGGCTGGGAATGTGGCTTAGTGCTAGAGTGCTTGCCTCACATGCATGAAGTCCTGGGTTTGATTTCTCAGCACAACATTTTTTTTAAAAAAAGCCAGAAGTGAGTGGCACCGAAGCTCAGGGACAGTGCCCAGGCCCTAAGTTCAAGCCCCAGGACTGGCAAAAAATACTAGAAGCAGTCATAAAGAATAATTTACAAGTCAAGTATCTTCCTATTGGTAATATCATTTCTCTATTTTTTCAGGTTTCAGACAAGATTCTCTCTTTCCAACTTCAATATTAGTGGAATTCATTCTGAGTTTATTATACTGACCTCCCTCTATGTCTTCCCATGTCTTGGTACTATTATTCTATGAATATTTGAAGGCTTAAATGATATCTCAAAGGCAAGGCATGATTCCTCAACATATTCCTTATTATAAAAACCTGCCAAAATCACTAGCACTGAAATGTTTGAGGCATGTTTTCATTTCATAGCATAATTTTATTTTAATGTACCAAATTCATGATTCTCTCTATATTAATAGCATTCCTGGGTGAACTATAAACCTATTTCATTGTTATTCTCTTTATTCCATATTCTTATTCTTTTATAAATTTTATTTCATTGTAAAGGTGCTGTACAGAGGGGTTATGGTTGCATGAGTAAAATAATGAGTACATTTCTTGACAAGCATTGTTACCCCTCCTTTGTTCTTCTCCCACTATCCCTTCCTTCTCCCACATCCCTCCCCTCGAAAGTTGTAAAGTTCATGTCCAACAGAATGTCTAGTGAGTATCATTGTTGAAATGGGACCTGTGTCCTTGTTTCAGCACCTCTATTCCTATACTAGTTTTTATAGGAAAAAACAGTGGCTCTCAGTCCATCTTTAGATTTCTTTCCTTTTTGCTTTTACTCATTCTATTCAACTGAATACCTATCTACATAGGTTAGTGTTCAGAGTGATTTACTGAATTTTGTGTAGCACAATAATCTGATTAAGAAATTAACTGTAGCTTCCTTTCTTGGCAGGAATTCATTATCAATATTTCAAGCAATTTTCTCTCTCCCTATTCAGCACAAAAAAATGTGGGGCTTTGACTCGGGGCCTTCTGCTCTTGTTCTGCTTTCTGGTTCCTGGCCACTTTGGCATTTTTCTGGAGATGGAGACTCATAGACTTTTCTTTCCAGGTGAGCTTCAAACTGTGATTCTCCAGTTCTCATTCTCCCCAGTGGTTAAGATTGGGCATCCATTGAAGAAAAAGTTTCATAAGAATATCTAATTGATTACTCCAAAACTATAGTCAATTTGTTATCAATTACTAAAATTTAAGCCTGAAGCAAAATGGAATGTTGCAGGTTAGGGGTCTTAAGATTTGAAACTGGTGATCATACGAGAAATGGAAAAGGAATTTAGAGTGTGTTATTTCCTATATGAACAAGACTTCATCTGTGAGGTACTCAGGTGCCAAGGCTTCAAGACTCCATCAGATTCACTGTGAAATCCCATGGTCTCTGAGCCCCAAGCATAGCATACTCAAGAGAGACAATGAAGGCCAAATGCTTAGGGTGCACAGAGGGAATCTAAGAACCAGCCAAGCATCCAGGCTTCAGCCAAAAAACATCTTGGCAGCTTCCTCAAATGACAAATGACCATGAACCTCTCCCTAATTTTGTTCAACTACAATTCTCACTTCCAAAATCAAGTCCAGAACTTTACTTGACTTTGGCTCAAAGTAATAATAAAAAGCTGTATCTGAAGATGTGCAAAAACCCAAGAAATGGTATTTCCTTCCTTTTCAGGTGATGAGAAACAAATACACAGGTATTTGTTCAACAGTATTTACTGATTAATTGATATCTAAGTCTCATGGAGATTTAACAAGGACAATGTATACTTGAGTAGATTACATCTACTAGAATTTGCATTCCAAGACAAAAGTCTAAGATAACAGAAAAACAGCCTGACTAACTTTGGATTCCCTGCTGAGTTCCAGGGATCTGCTAAATTCAGGCCTAAGCAATTATCCTCCAATGGAGTAATATATCATTAGGAAGAAATGAAGAGCACAATGGCAAAATAGGAGCTTGTAGCACTTGTCCCGTCACAGCATTATCAATATAAACAGCCGTGCATGCACTGAAATATCTGCACAAAAGATATTGATATTGGTGAGAAATTATAGTTTAAGTGTGGAACAAAGGAAGAAGTAAAGCTATGTTGCAAGGTGGACCTTTAAAATAAGATATGAATTTGTGAAGACATATCTAGAAATTATATAACTTAATTTAAAAATAAATCAAGGATAAACCATAAGCTCATATAGAATAAAAGCATCAGCATAAGTAATAGATATGATATTTCAAGCATTCCTATTTTTTCTTATATAAGTTAAAGGGTTCTTGCTTAGCTGATGTAAAGAAAGAGGACTGGAAAACTGGACAGTCAGAGAAAATATGTTCATTCATACAACATATAATTTATCAGCTATTATCATTATTAGTTACCATTGATTTGATTTTGTAATCTTGGAAAGTTGACAGCTGATGTTACTATAGTAGTAACAAAGTTGACTTTACAATCAGGACTAATTTTAATATCCCACAAACTACATGTGTCATTTATTTATAGACTTGAAAGAGGTTGACACAAATTTATTCTATTATGTTACAGGCCACAGATGAGTGGCTGACATCTGAAATCCTAGCTACCCAGGAGGCCGAGATCTGGGAATCAAAATCAAGGTTTGGTTAGAAACCATCCTAGGCAGAAGAGATTCTTAACTCCAATTAACTGGAGGACTCAAATGGTAGAGCATTGGCATTGAGAAAAAAAGCTAAGGGGCAATTCCTAGGCCGTGAGTTCAAGCCCCAGAACCAGCTTTTTAAAAAAAAAAATCACATTGTCACTTACTAGTGGCAGTTATTTTTGATCTCCCAATGAACCCTGGTTTTATCATCAAGTGATTCTCCAAAAACTTTTATTACTCATCTCTAACGTTTTACTTTCCAAGATTTTCAGAATCTCTCTTTAAAAAACTATAATCACTCGTTTTCATTGTTGAACTTTAAACAAGATAAGTCAAGTTTTTAGCATTGGGAAACAAAACATAATAAAAAGCAAAAATCAGAAGAAGGCAAGGCATGTTTTAGAAAGCAAAACCAATGTCACTTAAAGGAAGATATGTGAAATTCAAACGTCCCATCAAAATATCAAATTGTTGTTGCGGATACAGAAGAGGCAAGGGAGGTAGCGAGAGGAGAAACATGTCATGTCTGCTACATAATCAGCATCTGGTCGGAAATCAACATGCATTTTCTCATCTAATTAGAATTAATAACTTCCTTCTTTGAAAATATTATAAATGTAGATCAACAACTCAACTATTAGTTATAAAACTTTTTAAATTGCACATCTCTCTGATCCTAACAAGATGTACACAAAATACATCTGTGTCAGTCTCATGTGAACAGTTCAAGTCAGGTAGTTTTTTTTAATTGCCCCAACACATTTACTTTCCTAATATTTATTAACATCCATGCAAGAGTACTTCATCTGACATGTCCATATGTACATGCAATGTGTCTTGATTAGACTCACCTCCTCTGTTGCTCTCCTTCATCCCCCTCCTCCATCCCAGACCACTTCCCTTAGGCTTCTTTGCTTCATTTTCACACAAGTGCAAAATGTATCTTGACCATATTCACTAACCATCCACTCTGTGTGCCCTCCCACTAAAAGATGCAAAGGTAGAAATTTTCTACGAACTTCTTCATAGAACAATGCAATCCGTGAGGTAAGAAAGTTAACACCCATTTAATGCTGTACTATATTTGCTTTTCTCCCTTTTTAATAACTATCCTTTACTGCCTTGGGAGGTTTTCAAGAATCACATGTTACATATAGTTGTCATTATTCTTCACTCTTCTCCAGTATGAAACAGCTGTCTTTCCTTAGTTTCAAGACCTTGACACTTTTGAAGGATAACAATCAGCTATATTTATTGTAGGATGTTTGGTTTGTCCAAAGTTTTGCATGATTATAACAGATTATACATGTTTGGAACTATTACTATCAAAATGATATTGCATTTCTTTGCAAGTGAATAAACTGCAACCTGTTTTCAGAAGTGTTTGTACCATTATACATTCCCATTAGGCGAATATGCTCAGCCTTTTTCAAATATGCTCAACCTTCTTCATTTCAGCCGTTCTGAGTTGCTATTTAGTGACAGCTGTGGTATGTCAAATTGATATACTCTTTGCCATCTACACGTACAGAAGTATCTGTTCATATCTTGCATTCATTTGGTCATTAAGTAATTTATCTCCTTGTTAATAAGTTGCAAGAGTTACTTATGTATTCTAGACAAACTGTCACCCAATTGGAGGTTTATCATTATCTTTTCATCTCCATAAAAATGTCTTTCAAATTACAGAAAGGGAGGGAGATTTGGGGGAACATTGCAGTACAGGTACTGGGATTTGAATGTTGTCCTCATACTTGTTAACCAAGTGCCCTACTATTTCAATCACTCTGCTAGTATCTTTCTTGATTATTTTCAAGATAAAGAAGGGCTGTAAAAAAAAAAAGAAAGGTTAAAATCCTCATATTGCAATCCTGTAATAGCAACATCTCAGAAGGAAAGCACAAATAATATATAAACATATAAAGCACAAATAACAAATTAATATATAACTAAGTTATATATATATATATAACTTAGTCTCTGATATTCAATATAATTCAATATAACAGCACAAAATGGACAGAGACAAAAATATGCCTAGTATTATCGGTTATTGCACTGCTCCTGTGCAACAGGTAATTAGCATATATCTTGTGTATTTCTGTTTTCTCTTTTAAGTATTTTATTGTCAAGAAAGAATTATTTTAAAAAAGAAAAACCACTTTACCTATATTCATTTGAGATAATCATTTATTGGTTAATACAAGTTGTATCAATACTTGGCTTTTTAAATTTTGTTTTATTGTAAATCTGCTGTACAGAGGGGTTACAGTCACATGAATAAGGTAATGAGTACATTTCTTGTCAAGCATTGTTACCCTCTCCTTTGTTGTTCTCCCACTATCCCTTCCCTCCCCCACCTCCCGAACTTCTCACCCCCCCACCGAAGTTGTAAAGTTTATTTCCAAAATAGTGTCTTGTGGGTATCATTGTTGCAATTGGTCATCCTGTATCCTTGTTTCAATGTTAGACAAGTGTACATACAAGATGCAGGGTACCAAAATCAAGTACAGTGACAACAGGGGATATACCATACGGGAAAGAACATACAAAGGAAACAAAACAATCACATACATTAAAAGCAGCAACAACAAAGAAACACCTCTTGTGTTCATATTTTGGGGTTCTTTTCACGTAGCACCATCTTATATAGTCATCGTTAAAATGGCAATACTGCCAAAGGTTATCTACAAATTCATTGCAATACCCATCAATATCCCAACCC
Source organism: Dipodomys merriami (assembly GCF_024711535.1). Classification (NCBI taxonomy): domain Eukaryota; kingdom Metazoa; phylum Chordata; class Mammalia; order Rodentia; family Heteromyidae; genus Dipodomys; species Dipodomys merriami. Next base: position 34,331,044 of record NW_027202270.1, read on the forward strand.
CAGTCTTCAATGAAATAGAAAAAGCAATCCAAAAATCCATATGGAACAATAAAAGACCCTGAATAGCAAAAACAATCCTTAGCAGAAAGAACAGCGCTGAAGGAATATCAATACCAGACTTTAACTTCTACTACAAAGACATGGTAACAGCTTGGTACTGGCACAAGAACAGACCTGAGGACCAATGAAATAGAACTGAAGACCCAGAAATGAACCCACAGACCTATAGTCATCTAATCTTTGACAAGGGAGCTAAAGAAATAGAATGGGAAAAGACAGCCTCTTCAGTAAATGGTACTGACAAAATTGATTAAACTAAAACTAAAACTGGCTTTTTTTAAATGCTACTGTTTAAATTGACAAAACAAAGTTCGCAAGTTTCCTGACATTCTATTAGGCTAACTGAACCAATGTTTCTATCCAACTGGGTAATAGAAGAAATCTGCATGCTTTACTCTTCACTTTACTTTGATTGTGTTCATAAGTTTGTGCCTAAATATTTCACATGTAATTCTCTTCTATCCACATGGTAGGCACATTTAGTGACCTTGAGTCCACTTGAACTAATATTTTAAGTCAATTAAGCATGCAGGGGAGCCGGAATAAGAGGAAAGCCCACAAGCCATCCTGCCTGTCACTGCTGTATACTCTTGATTCCATGCTGTTCTCTCCTGGGTGATTATTACTTCATTAACTTTTAAACTAGTTTGAAAATAATCCCTTCAAAATTTAGGCTTAATTAAATATTATTTAGGGTCACGACAACATTGGGAGGCAGGCTTATTTAAATTTCAACTTTTACAGCTGTCGTAGCTAGTAGGGTGTCATTTACTTTGTAAGAAAAGAATGTGACCTTATCACACAGCTATAATTAAGATGGATAGGAATAAATTTCCAATTGTCATCCATTGCCACCTATTACTTTCTTGACAATAGCCCAATTTTCACCAATTAAATAATGTGCTTGCAAATAGAACAAGAGATAGTTTATTATGATAGTTCAAGAATGGCTACTGAGGAGACTAAAGTCAGATGTAGAATTTAGGATTGTACAAGTTTTCAAGGTCAGTGGATTAGACTGACAGAGGATAGATCCACAGATTAGACCAGACTGGTCTCAACAAGAGTCAGCAACACAGCAGTGCTACTACAATGATGATCAAAGTTTAGAAGTGATTTTATAGGCATCTCAAAATAATTATACTAGTATCCAAGAAGAAGGTAGTATAAATTCAAGGTCATTTCAGAAAGGTAACAAAGCCTGTGGCCATTTAAAAGAGAAGACAGCATGATGGAAACTTCAGCAAGGAGGAAATGGGGAACCTGGTTGAACAAAGTTCATTAATTGTGCGTCTTTGACAAAGGTATTATACCTGTCTATTCCTCAGTTATAAATTCTGGATTCTAGAAAAATGGTTAAATTTAATAAAGTGATAATTTTTGATATCCCCTTCAGTTTGATTTAATCTTAAAATGCTGCTGAACAGAAAATTGAGTTAACATTGTACTATACAGTAATTTTGCTAATAGGCAAATTTTAGCAATGGTCACCATAATACCTTTTCTCTGTGAGGCAGGATCTTAGGAGTTTTCTAATGTTTTCCTTATATGTGCTATATTCTCATATCTTCTTTTGCAATCAAAATGAAAAGATAGCTAATTTTTTAAAGTTGGAGAGAGACAGAAAACAGTAATATCAGAATATTCTAGGGCATCAGTAGGTTAGGAATGAAAACTTAGACAAATGAGTTTGGTTTTCACCTAGATGTGGCCTTCAAGACATTGGGAAGAATTAATGTATAATTAAAGTAACAGGAAAGATAGCTATCACTTAGTCAAGAGGAAAATCATGGATCCAAAAATTCTCTGTGCTGGGGCTGAGAAGGTGGCTCAGTGGTAGAGTGCTTGCTTGCATGCATGAGGCCCTGGGTTCGATTCCTCAGCACCACATAAGCAGAAAGAGCTGGAAGTGGTTCTGTGGCACGGCATGAAAGGTAGAGTGCTAGCCTTGAGCTGAACAGCTGAGGGACAGTGCCTAGGCCCAGAGTTCAGGCCCCATGACCAACAAAAAAATCTTTGTGCTAATAAGTGATATTAAACATGTAAGTAGGCTCGAAGGAAAAAAAAAGCCTTTAATACTCTAGTAAACAAAACTACCAAACAAGATGAAATTGGGTTCTTTTGTGCCTATCCTAGAATGTTTCCCTTGCTATCAGAATTATTGTAAGACCATAGCTGTCTCTGGTTGAAACTAAATTTCAATACTGGTATACATGTTCAATTTTGTAAAAACATGTCTTATATAAGTGAAGACAATTGTAAGATTCTACTGCAGAAAAATACTATTAATAAATTTAGCTTAAATATCAGTAAAGTTAAGTGAGAATAGTAGTTCATGTCTAGAATCCTAGAACCCATGCAAGAGGAAAGTTTTAGACCAGCCTGGTCCACATAATGATCACACACACACACACACACACACACACACACACACACACACACACACACACACACACACACACACACACACACACACACACAGAATTGAAGTTAAACATATTTATCTTTGTGAATATTCTTTATGTGCCTTTTTTATTCCTGTGTTATTGAATCTCATGTATAGGACTAGATAACATTCTGTGTTTCAAAAAGTAGTGCCTCTATTATCTCCCTTCTGCAATGGTTATCAGAAAAAAGAAGTGCTTCTAATAGTTTCTAAACCTAAAACTTAAGTAAACGTTTTTATTCATAATACCTGTTATACACTAATAGCAATACCTAAATTTATTTTAATGCATGTTATGTTCATTCATTTGTTCATAAATGACTGTTGCTCCAAAGCAGGATATCAGCAACTAATTCAGGGATTACCTTGGGGATATATTTATGCAGCAATGATGTGAGGTAGATAGAGAAGTAAATAAGATTTGAACAACATATGTCAATGCTAGAACCAAATGAAGTGTCCAGGGTCTACAAGAAGAACACACAGCCCAGGCCAGATGGGCTCGGAATTACACAAAGACATTTTCAAGTAGAACATCCAATGTGGATTTAAACAAGTTAGTCAGGGGAAAGCACATGAGGAGATATGGAAAATGGGATTCAGAAGAGTGACAATTGCAAGCACATGATACATTTGCAGAGAGGAAGAAAGAGCTAAGAATGAAGAGTTGTTTGGTAAGGTTGAATTATGAATTAATCATGGGGAGAGAGAAGGATTCAGAATGAAGAGGATTTTATGATGAACTAAGGAATCTGGTCTTTAGTTAGAATGCAATCAGGAAACACTGCAAGATTTTAAGTAACAGAAGTAGATGACTGCATTTTTACTCTAGAGAGATTAGCCTAGTTTCTGGGTAGTGAATGGATTAGATGAAGGCATGATGGATTTCCATAGACCAGTCACAGAGCTGTAATTTTTATCTTGATAAAATACAATAATGAAGGCTGATGCCTTAGCAGTAACAATTTTATTTCTCATGCTTACATTAAAATATAGGGATTTTCATTCGCTTTGACATGAAAGAAAGGTAAGGCTCAAAATATTTTAGTAAATTACAAATATTACAGCTAGTAAGTGCCAGAATTGGGAATTGATCCCAGAATAATCTGATAGCAAAGTCTAATCTTGATATACATGAAAGAAGTTGATGATAAAAACTGGCTAGGAACAAGCACCATATTTCTGTAGCATCATAATTTATTTATTTTCACTCAATCAAAATATTCATAAACATTTATTGAACACTCGCCCTCCACAGTTCTCCATGACAGGAACTTGGATAAATAACAAATGAGAGCTTTCCTCTCTAGTACTCATCTTTTTGCCTTAGAGTTTTCTACTTGTGAGTTGCTTCCATCAGAGGCTGCCTGGTTCATAGGAAACAAAGGTTTTAATTAGGAGCCCTGCATAGTGTATTTATTAAAGCAGCCTTCTCTATGAATCTGGTGCCAGCTGTTCTCCATGGTGAAACAGGCTCAGTGCATATGTTCTCTGAGGCTATTCCACATTGAACAAATCCTAAAATGCAACCACTAAATAATTTATAGATAGACTGACAACTGACTTTTTAAAAAGTAAAATTTAAAGTGGTTATAGAGGCAAGCATTCAATAACATAACATATCACATGTGTTATTTATTACAATGTTGATCAATCTTTTACTGATTCATAAATTCAATGGAGTGAGAAGATCAAGAAACTAATCAAGCCAGACACTGGGTGGCTCACATTTGTAATCCTAACTACTCAGAAGGCTGTGATCTGAGAATCATGGTTCAAAGTCAGCCCAGGCAGGAAAGTCCATAAACCTCTTATCTCCAATTAACCACAAAAAAAAAGAAGTGGAACTGTGGTTCAGGTGGCAGAATGCTAGCCTTAAGCCCCAAAGCTCCAGAAGAACACCCAGGTCAAAGCCCCAGGATTAACCCAAAAGAAAACAGAAACTATGTTCAGTTTTAAGTACATATTGACTATCATTTTATAATGATGCCCCAACTCCAGTCATTTATCCACACGTACAAGGTCACTTCCATCTTTGAGTAAGCATTCTCCAGCTTCAAACAGTATCCTCCCTTCTTAGCTTTTACTTTCTAATTTTCAGTTTTTGAATATGTGCCTTAATGTAGAAGACTGACAAAGTAATTGACAAGATGGTCATTTCTTCTCTCAGAAAACTTAATATTATGGGGTGAATTTTGTCTTTGCCATAATTCACATAGTGAGGTCCTGACCTCCAGTACCTCAGAATGTGGCTTAATTTGAAGTAGGGCAAATAGAGATGTGGTCAGTTGAATTAAAATGGGGCTATTAGAGTGGGTCATAATGTAGCTCATCTTATAAATCTAAGATTGTAGCTCATCTTCCAATGTAGGAAGAATGGCATGTGAAGATGAAGGTAAAGATCAGGTGATGTTTCTAAAATAAAAGAAGTGACAAAGATTTCTGGCACCAGTGGCTCTCAACTGTAATCCTAGCTGAGATCTAGAAGATGCATCCTGGGCACAAATACCTGACTCTTCATCTCCAAAATAACCAACAAATGGCCAGGATGGAGATGGACCTTAAGTGCTAAAGTGCCAGCTAGTATCTACAAATTCAACGCAATACCTATCAAAATTCCAACCTCATTCTTCAAGGAAATAGAAGAGGCAATCCAAAAATTCATATGGAACAATAAAAGACCCCGAATAGCAAAAACGCTCCTCAATGGAAAGAACACTGCTGGAGGAATATCAATACCAAATTTCAAACTCTACTATAAAGCCATAGTAATCAAAACAGCTTGGTACTGGCACAAGAACAGACCTCAGGACCAATGGAATAGAATTAAAAACCCAGAAATGAACCTACAGACCTATAGCCATCTAATCTTCGATAAGGGAGCTAAAACAATAGAATGGAAGAAAGACAACCTCTTCAGTAAATGGTGCTGGCAAAATCGGTTAACTACATGTAGAAAACTAAAGCTAGATCCTTATATATCACCCTGTACCAGAATCAACTCCAAATGGATTAAAGACCTTAAACTCAAAGCAGACACTCTGAAAACATTACAGGATGGAATAGGAGAAACCCTAGGTCTCCTAGGCTCAGGCCAAAACTTTCTTAATAGAGACCCGGAAACACAACAAATCAAAGAAAGGTTGGACAAATGGGATTGCATAAAGTTGCAGAGCTTCTGCAGGGCAAATGACATAGCTAGCAAGATCAATAGAAAGCCCACCGATTGGGAGAAGATCTTTACTAGCCATACAACGGACAAGGGTCTCATATCTAAAATATACTTGGAACTCAAAAAAATTAAACCACCCAACAACAAATCCTCAAAGAAACAACTGCCCAATAAATAAGTGGGCGAAAGACTTAAAGAGAAACTTCTCTGAAGAAGAAAGAAGGATGGCCAATAGACACATGAAGAAATGTTCAACATCCCTAGCCATAAAAGAAATGCAAATCAAAACAACATTGAGATATCACCTCACTAAAGTTAGAACGGCAAAAATCAAAAACTCTAACAACAACAGATGCTGGAGGGGATGTGGACAGAAAGGAACCTTACTTCATTGTTGGTGGGAATGTAAACTTGTTCAACCACTTTGGAAAGCAGTATGGAGGTTCCTCAAAAGACTTCACATAGAACTCCCTTATGACCCAGCAATCCCACTTTTGGGCATTTACCCAAATGTTTACAAACAAGACCACACTAAAGCTACCAGCACAACTATGTTTATTGCAGCATTATTTACCATAGCTAAGATATGGAACCAACCCAGATGCCCCTCAGTGGATGAATGGATCAAGAAAATGTGGTATATATACACAATGGAATTCTATGCCTCCATCAGAAAGAATGACATTGCCCCATTTGTTAGGAAATGGAAAAACTTGGAAAAAATTATATTAAGTGAAGTAAGCCAGGCCCAAAGAAACATAGGTCCCATGGTTTCCCTTATTTGTAATATCTACTATATGTATGAGTCAAGCGGGAAAGGTCAGATAATGTGATGTCAGGAAAATGAACCCTTAGATATGTATTTTAATGTTTTTTTCTTTCATGCATGTGTTTCTAACGCATTTATAAGATTATCTCTTTGTTGCTTTGTATGTCCCTCCCCCACAGTATAACCCCTGCTTTCACTATATTTGATGTCAGTATAACTTGTGGAGGAGATGGGGGAAAACAAGTCCTTTAAGGATACAGGTGGACCTGTTGCAACAATGAGAAGTACAAGTTGTCATGTCCAAAACAAGCTTTACAACGTCGGTGTGTGGGAGGGAAGGAGAAGGATTGGGATTGGGGGGGAGGGGGGAGTCTGGGAAGGGATGTGAAGGGTAAACAAAGGAGGAGGCTGCAGTGCTTGGTAAGAAATGTACGCATTATCCTGTCCATGTAATTGTAATTCCTCTGTACAGTATGTTCACAAATAAAATAAAATTAAATTTAAAAAAATTGCCAGCTAGCCGTTGGATCTCAGACTTCTAGACTTTAATCTATAAAGAAGTGTATATTGATTTATTAAGATATCCAATGTGTGTTCAACCTCTTTGGAAAACAGTATTGAGGTTCCTCAAAAGACTCCACATAGAGCTCCCCTATGACCTAGCAATCCCACTTTTGGGCATTTACTCCAAGGATCATAAACGAGGCCATACTAAAGCTACAGCAAAACTATGTTTATCACAGCATTATTTACCATAGCTAAGATATGGAACCAACCCAGATGCCCTCAGTAGATGAATGGATCAAGAAAATGTGATATGTATGTATGTATATATATATATATATATGTATGTATGTATAAATATATATGATGGAATTCAATGCCTCCATCAGAAAAAAATGGCATCAGCCCATTTGTTAAGAAATGCAAAGACTTGGAAAAAATTATATTAAGTGAAGCAAGCCAAACCTAAATAAACATAGGTCTCATGATTTCCCTTATTTGCTATAACTAGTATATGTATAGGACAAGCAGAAAACGTCAAAAGCTATGTACATATAAGATGATGTCAAGCAAAATGAACCCCAAGATAGGGACACAAGTGGCTTTTTTTCTTTCTTACTATTGTTTTTACTATTGTTCTTTCTTACTATTGTTTCTTACTATTCTTTCTTACTATTGTTTTGTTACTATTGTATTTATAATGTACTATGTGATTTTTTTGTTTCTTTGTATGTTCCTACCACACGGTATAACCCATTTTCACTGTATTTGATGTCGGTGCCTTGCATCTTGTATATACACTTCTCTAATTTGGGGAGGGGAAGGGAAAAAACAAAATGCTTAAATAGGAATACAGGTTGACCCATTTTAACAACGAGATGTACAACCTGAGGGGGGGCAAGGAAAGTGGGGAAAAACAAAGAAGGAGGCAACAATACTCGATAGGAAATGAACTCATTACCTTGCTCATGTAACTGTAACCCCTCTGTACAGTATTTTTACAATAAAAATGTACAAAAAATTAAAAAATAAAAAAGATATCCAGTGTATAATATTCTCTTAGCAAAGCCCTAGAATACAATATAGTGAATTATAAATGAAGAATCATTCTGTTTGCATTTCATCTTACTTGATTACTATCCTGGTGGTAAATCTCAAATAATTTAATTGGCTCACTTAGTACTAATGTTGACAGAATATAGATAATAATGAAAATAGAAGTCAGTACTTACCAAAGATCTTCATAAAATATTAATTTATAGAAATTAAATGAAAAAAATCCTTTGCACAGCTCATGATGTGGGTAAGCACTGAGTTACAAGTAGACCTAGGATTTCTCAGTGCTGCTTTGACTTGATGAAATACATTGTGAATCAACTAGAAATACTTCATCAATCTACAAGACTTCAAAATAAGAGTACACTATAATGAAATGGAGATATATGTTACAAATGGATATATACATCATGATAAAAAAAAACCTATCAGAACGTAAAATTAAAATGAACTTCCTCAAAACATACCTGTAAAATGCATATTTGCCCAATATACTACTAAATATTGAATGTTTTCCTATAAAATTGAGTCAAGACTACATCTGCCAAATTAAAATTTTTCTTTCACTGCTTATATTCAACATTGTATGCAAAACCACAGATATGGCAATAAGGCAAGAAAAAGAATTAAAGGAAAGAAATTTTAAATTTTTCTTTATTCATCAGAGACATGACATGATCATCTATGTAGCAAATACTAAGTAATCAATCATAACAATAAATACTATTAAAATTAACAAAGTAAATAAGTGTTCAAGGTGCCAGGAAAATATTGATAACTGTAGTTTTATATACTAGCAATAAAGTTATAAGCTAAAATAATAAAAATGTTTGCAGAACAAAACTAGGAAAAAACAACAAAATAATATCTAAGAGCTGTATTCCAAAAACTACAGGTACAGCTGAGAGACACAAATGGAGAAATAGATAATATTCATGGAGTAGAAGACTAGAGAAGTGAGTATTGTGATAAACATCCTGTTCAATTTGATTTAGAATCAGTACAATAAATGTTAATAGGCACTTTGGAAAGAAGTAGATGTTATTTTCAAGATGTATATGAAACTTCAAAGAATTTAAAAATAAACTATTCTTTAAATATAACCACAAGTTAAAACACTTTTCAAATGATGAATTTTATAGTATAGGAATGCTAATCCATTTTTAAATATACATTAGGAACTTCAATTCTCCCTATTTAACCCAAGGCCAAGCTCTGTACTGGGGAAGACAATGTACAAGTGTTATCTCCTCATGGCGTATCTGTGCTATATACCCTCTCTGTCATATTTCTCTTCATATCATCTTTAAAAATACATATGAGACTAAACTGAAGGTAAAACAAGCATGACTTGAAGAAAATATAATCAAACAAGTCTCTTTACCACCAGATTTTTCTACAAGAAATTCTAGACTTATTTAGGCTAAAGTATATGATCAGAGATGTAACCATGCAAATATTGCCAAGATATGGTTAACTCCACAGGAATATTATGGAATAAAATATAAATGAGTAGATTTATATAATTTTTGTATAAATATGGCCATTACAAGCAACACAAAACAGACTTATAACATACATATATGTTGCATGGAAACATTGGAAAAGGAATAAATGTAAACTATTGTGAAATTCTTGCATGAGAAATATAGATTAAAGGCCTGAAACTACTAAGTCTATGGAAACATAAAGAGCAACTAACTCTCACAGGTTGTTAGTAGAGGTGAAAATTGCTTTGGGAAACTGTCTGCTTAGAAGTGGAGGTGTTGCTTAACTAGAAGAGTGCCAGCTTGAAGAAAAAAAAACTAAGCAAGAACATAGGCAGAGTTCCAGCCCCAGAACTGGCATAAAAGAAAAGGAAAGTCATTTGCTAGTACTGATAAAAGATAAAGTACATTACTCCTGGGCACCTACTAAAAATAATTATAGGTACCTAACGACAAAAAATAGAAATATCTCAAATGTTCATGAATAATGGCAAAAATTGCAAAGCAGTCACACAATTATAAACTACACATAAATGTGAACACTGTGACATTCAACAATATGAATTAACCCAAAAGACTGACAAAAATAAACAGCAAAAAATAAGCTTATAGTTTTCCAGGTGAAAAGAGTAGTCATATTTGAGCAGGTACTTAAAGGATTAGAGGATGAGGCAACATTTCTGGGAAAAAGAGCTCTAGTTCAAACTTGGTAGTACCTACCTTAGTGTGTGTATGTTAAAATTAATATACACTTTACACACATATAACCTTTCTTGATAAAATAATTTTTAGATTTTAATGTGACTTAGACATTGTTATATAGTAATTGTCATGTTTTTTAATTTTTTTTATTGTGAAGATACTGTAGGCAGGGGTTACAATTACATGAGTAAGGCAATGAATACATTTCCTATTGAGCATTGTTACCTCCTCCTTTGTGTTTCCCCTACTATCCTTTTCCTCCCACCTTCCCAACTCCTCCCTCCCACCCACCAAGTTGTAAAGTCCGTTTTCAACATAGTGTCTTGTACATCTCATTAAAATGGGTCAACCTGTATCCCTATTTAAGCATTCTGTTTTTTTCTCTTCCCCTCCTCAAATTAGAGAAGTGTATAAACAAGATGCAGGGCACCAAAATAAAATATAGTGACAAGAGTTATACTATGGGGGAAAAGCATACAAAAGAAACAAAAAAATCACATAGTACATTAAAAACAACAGCAACAAAGTAAAACCCACTTGTGTCCTTATCTTGGGGTTCATATCATTTAACATCATCTTATCTAGTCATATGTACATAATTTTTGACTTTTTCTGTTTGCCCTAGATATATACTAGTTATTGCAAATAAGGGAAACCATGGGACCTATGCTTCTTTGGGTCTGGCTTGCTTCATTTAATATAATGTTTTCCAAGTCTATCTATTTCCTAACAAATGGGATGGTGTCATTCTTTCTGATGGAGGCATAGAATCCCATCTATAGACAGACAGACAGACAGACAGACAGACAGACAGACAGACAGACAGACAGACAGACAGACAGACAGACAGACAGACAGACAGACAGATAGATAGATAGATAGATAGATAGATAGATAGATAGATAGATAGATAGATAGATAGATAGATAGATAGATATCACATTTTTTGATCCATTCATCTACTGAGGGGCATCTGGGTTGGTTCCATATCTAAGCTACAGTAAATAATGCTGTGATAAAAATAGTTGTGCTGGCAGCTTTAGTATGGCCTTGTTTGTGATCATTTGGGTAAATGCCCAAAAGTGGGCATTAAGAAGCTAACAAACCATTTGTCATTTTCATAGTTTAACTTGCTTTCTTTTGGCATTATGATATTCATTCAAAATAGTGAGGTCCAACAACAGGCAATATATGACTATATATGGCAGATATTCAAAGTGCAACACTACATATACCCATAAGACTATTAGGTGTGAAACTATATAGTGTGATGGCTTATTTTTTAATGCCTGTAATTCTTTTCAGGCCAGAGCCCCACTAGCTATGAGTTTGACTTTTCAATTGATCATAATTGTAAGCAACATGCTTCCAATGATTAAGTCCTGCCATCATGCTCTTGGGAACCTATCATTCCTATTGTCACCAAGGAGCTCGCTTTATAGCAGCATTTTATAGCATCACCCCAGCCCAGAGCAGGCAGTCAGCTGTGACTAAGAGCTACTCAGTGATGTTTGTGCTTATTTCAAGTCAGTGTTTGTCTTGACTACAGAGATTAAAAAAGAGAGGGATTACAAAATAGGCCTAAAGAAATCTGGGGTAGGGAGCAGAAATATGCAGTATCTTAGCTGTAGTTCTGGTAAGACGAATGAATACATGTATAAAAATAATTTAATTATACAATAGTAATCTGTGTATTTGCTCTATGGGCACATTATACCCCAACAAAGTTATTGAAAACAAAGCCCGCAGCCTAGTGAGTGCTTATTTTTTTTAAAAAAAAGTACAGATTAGTACAGAAATAAAAAGTCTAAAAAGAAATTACAACTTGGTTTTCATTTAAAGATCAGCTTGCCTTCTATATTAGAGATATTTTGGAAAGTTTAACACATTTAATATTCTTCCTAAAATGTCACAAGAACAAATTAAGTAAAAATGATCAACCATTAGCTGACAGGGTGTAATCTTTCATATTAATTATATTTTTAAATTCTATGTGATGTTCTAACCCTTTAAATGATATGCAAGAAAAGAATGAATCATAATTTCCCCCTCAAAATCTGAAGTTATCAAAAGTCAGCACTGAGGCTTAAGTTTGTGTTCTTAATTTCAGGGTCATAAGTGATTGTTTTTTTAGATAAAATTACATTACACTAAAATAGCATCATTTAAATAGTTTTTAATGGTTTAACATTTATGGAAATTCCTTAAAATTCAGTTTGCCTGAATAAGTCACTTGCCTGACCTAGTCTACTTGGGTAAAATCTTTTGAATATTGTCACTAATATATGCATGATATTTAAATGTTTATATAACTATTCCTGGGCTAGAAATAATAAAAAAACTAATTGCATGATGTCAACTTAAAAATCACTTCAGAAATACTTTAAAAGTCTTTTCTTCAACTTCAGTTTCCTTGATATGCACTAATTCTGCCTAATCCATAACAGTTACAGTACTTGGTACTTTATTTGCATGTCAGATTAAATGAATGTTCTTTTATCTTTGGCACATAAACCATTTTATTCAAAGGTGGTTTATCTCCAATGGGAGGGGGGGGAAGGAGAAGGATTGGGATTGGGGGGAGAGGGGAGGCTGGGAAGGGATGTGAAGGGTAAACAAAGGAGGAGGCTGCAATGCTTGGTAAGAAATGTACGCATTATCCTGCCCATGTAATTGTAACTCCTCTGTACAGTATGTTCACAAATAAAATAAAATTAAATTAAAAAAAAGAAATAAACCTTTTTACTTTCAAATGTATACAGAAATGTAAAAAGACAGATTTTGTCAAGACTGTTTTGAGAAGAAAAAAAATCATTGAGATATGGTTTCCTCTAACATACCAATATTTATCATAATGCTTTCTTAAATAATTAAAATAAGGTGCTATTAAAGTTATTAAAGTAGATTTGGAAGCCTAGAAATGCACCTAAAAGTATTTAGAGATTGATATAAAACAATTAGAATTACCTATCAGTACAGACATCCTTAGTTATAAAAATGCAAATTATAGCCATATAGTGATTTAATTTCTTCCCAGGTAGAATGACAATCATCAAGAAAACAAACAACAATTATTGATAAGATGTGTGAGGGGGAAGAAATCAGTACAGGTATTCCTCAAAAATAAGAACTAACTTATGAACCTGTTATATTACTGTTGGACATATATCTGGAGAATATGTCGATGTGCATAACATGTGATAACTGAATAAAAAACATGGTGTAGGTGTGGGTGCAAGTTTGTATGTATGTACATGCACTCCATGGAATATTATTCACTCATAGAGAAAATAAAATTGTGTCATCTTCAGGAAAATGGAGGGAGCTAGAGATTATCATTATCACGTTGAGCATAATAAACCAACCTCACAAAGTCAAATATCACATGTTTTCACTCACTTGTGGAATATGGACCTAAAGATAGACATACATATATATATAGATATAGATATAGATATAGATATAGATAGATATATAGATATATAGATATATATATATCTAAAGGCACACACACAAATAGGTAGGTAGATAGGTAGATAGATACACAGATACATGCATCATGCATACATGGATATAGATACATAGATGATAGACAGAGATAACATAATTGTAACTGTAAGAATTTGGGCAGGACAAGGAGAACAGGGTGTTGGGGAAGAGAATTATGAAGGATGATGAATAATATTAAAATACATTGTGTCTATGTGTGTTGGTGGCATAAGTAATCTTGCTGAAGGTTGTTTGCAAAAGGAGAGGTAGCAGGGACAAGGAAAAAGAGTGTTAGCAGATATTGCCATGGCTATAAGTTACAATATATCTATATAAAATAAAATGGTGAAACACCTTCATACATATACACTAAAAATCAAAACATAAGTAATAGGAAAGAAAAGTAGGCCCTGTTGGGGTCAGGTACCAACATTAGGAGGTGCCAAGAATATGGTGAATGAGAGCAACTATGGTGAAAAATACTTCATATGGGGGATGTGAATGTGGCTCAGTGGTAGAGTGCTTGCTTAGCAGGCATGAAGCCCTGGGTTCCATTCCTCAGTACCACATAAACAGAAAAAGCCAGAAGTGTCCCTGTGGCTCAAAGTGGTAGAGTGCTTGGCTTGAGCACAAAGAGGCTCAAGGACAGCCCAGGCCCTGAGTTCAAGCCCCAGGACCAGCAAAAAAAAAAAAAAAAAATACTTCATATGCCTCTAGGACAATGGAACCTGTTGAATTTGTTTTAGGAAGTGGTTGTTGACTGGTTTTGACTAAGGATGAATGAGAGTAGTGGAAGGGGTAAGTGTGAACAAGCTACTTTTTATAGATATATAGATATAGGAATATCATTATGAAAACCCCTTGAATGACTAACAGATGTTAATTTAATTTGTTTCATAAATATCAATCACTAATACAGTCTTTCTTTTATTAAAGGATTTACCAAGATCACAATATTTAAAAGTTGGGTTGATACTGAACATATTACGAACTCTTTTCCTATAAGGTATAACTATAAGGTATAACCATTTACATAGAACTATCATTGTATTAGATATTCTAACTAATTGAGAAATTATTTACAGTATAAAAATGTGTAGATTATAGGCATATACTACACCATTTTATATAAAAGCCTAAAAGCATCTGTGAATTTTGGTATCTAAAAGGAGGTCCTAAAAGCAATCCTCACAGGTTAGGTAGAACATTTATAAGTAGGTTATACATGTACCCTGTGGCCCCACAATAACCACTCCTAGGTTTAATCTCTATAAGAACTTTTTACACATGCCCAAAATGTGGTATGTTGCAAGAACAAGCTTTTTGACATAGTAGAGAATCAATAAAAGAGGTAAGAAATACTGAAAATTAACTAGAGTTAATATTTCCTATATACTGTATAGTTGGCTACACTTTGCAAAAGTACATGCACAGTACAGAATTTTAGTGAAATTCATCAGATTTGACCATCCATAGTCTGATACTTTTCACACTTACTTTTTCTAAAGATTACAATCACTGGAAAATTCTCAATCTTTTTTTGTGTGTGTATTTCCATTTTGTTTCAAGACATTTTAATGTTGTTAGGTCACAACTATATCCTCAAAGTCATTTTCCGTTATCAATTGTCACTGTCTCTAAATCATTTTTCATTACTTAAATGATATTTATACATTTATGACAACTGAATGATCTCCAATCTCTGTGCTGCATACCTGATTCACATATATGTATATGTTGACATAACCACTTACAAGTATTCAAACTTAACATGTGCAAAATTTCATCCAGTAACTATTCTAAATCAAGTCTATTCTATTCCTTGATATGGTTAATGGCAACTATTCACACTTAAAATAATTGGACCAATTACCTTACACCTCATTAATTTCTCAGTATTAACTAGCCTTTTTCTATCATGATTATATTTCAAAGTTAATTCTAAAAACTATGTGAAATTCAAATTATGATCAAAATAAACACTGAGTTAAGGTAATGGCAAGCTGATCATTGTACTATTTAACTGGAGAAAGTGATCGGGATAGTGCAACTGTAAAACTATTTTATTCTTCTATAGTTGCTATAAGAAATTATCATAATAAGGGAGCCAAAAAAAAAAGATTGAAGAGAGACAGCCTCTTCAACAAATGGTGCTGGCAGAATTGGCTAAACACATGTAGAAAACTTATCCCTGCACCAGAATCAACAACAAATGGATCAAAGACCTCAAGGTAAAAACAAATACTCTGAAAATATTACAGGAAGGAATAAAGGTAACACTAGGGCTCCTTGGTCCAGGTCAAAACTTTCTTAATAAAGACCTAGAAACACAATAACTCAAAGTTTGGACAAATGGGATTGCATTAAACTGCAGAGCTTCTGCATGGCAAAGGATGTAGCTAGCAAGATAAATAGAAAGCCCACAGACTGGGAGAAGATCTTCACTAGCCATACAACGGACAAGGCTTCATATCTAAAATATACTTAGAGCTCAAAACATTAAATCCCCAAAAACAAATCTTCAAGGACACAACCACCCCATTAGAAGTGGGCTAAAGAGTTAAAGAGAGACTTCTCTGAAGAGGAAATGAGAATGACCAATAGACACATGAAGAAATGTTCAACATCTCTAGCCATAAAAGAAATGCACATCAAAAAAATTGAGATTCCACCTCACCCATTATCAAAAAATCTAATAACAACAGATGCTGGAGGGGATGTGGCCAAAAGGGAACACTACTGCACTGTTGGTGGGAGTATAAACTTGTACAACCACTCTGGAAAGCAGTATGGAGATTCCTCAACATACTAAACATAGAGTTCCCCTATGACCCAGCAATCCCACACCTGGGCTTTTACCCAAATGACCAAAAAAAAAAAAAAGGCCACACTAAAGCTACCAACACAACCATGTTCATTGCAGTGTTATTTACCATAAGTAAGATTTTGAACCAACCCAGTTGCCCTTCAGTAGAGGAATGGATCAAGAAGATGTGATATATATATATATATATATATATATATATATATATATATATATATATATATATATATTTACACACACACACACACACACACACACACACACACACACACACACACACACACAATTGAGTTCTATGCTTCCATCAGAAAGGATGACATTGCCCCATTCAAAAGGAAATTGAAAGACCTGAAAAAATTACATTATGTGAAGTAAGCCAGGACCAAAGAAATATGGGTTGCATGGTTTCCCTCATTTGTCTAAGAGTTGGAAACAGGCTCTTATTATGTCCTGTATGCAGTTATTTCTAGTTTTTTCTTTGCTTTAGTTTTCTGTACCCTTTGTCTTGTATATAAGCTTATCTTTCCTTCCATGGAAGGAAAAGGGAGTCACAGAAACAGCAGAACAAACAAAGGATGAACTAATGCAACAATGATACTTACTAGACATTATGTTGGAAATGAACTTTACAACTTTGGGGGGAGGACAGTGGAGAATGGTAAGTGGGAGAAAATGAGGGAAGGGGTAACTGTTTAAAAAGAAATGTACTCATTACTTTACTTATGTAATCTCCCATCATCACCTTTACAATAAAGATATATTAAAAAAATAAATTATCATAAACTTGGTAGCTTAGGCCAACACAAATATATTACATTTCAGCTTTAGAGGTCAGAAGTCTACAATTGATTTGCATGGTTAAAATTCTGTAAGGAATCCATTTCTTTCCTTTCCCAGTTTCAAGAGGCTGTTTATCTGACTTGACACATGAACCTAAATCACTCTAACCTCTACTTTATTGTCATTATCTCTGACTGTGTCCACCTACTTTCCTCTTATAAGTCCCCTTAAATTAATCTTATCTTCAAAATCTCTTTTTGCCATGCAAGTCAATATATTCTCTGCCATCAGGGACCAGGATATGATCATCTTCAAGGTGGGAAAGAGCCCTATTCTGCTTGACTTATAGCCCCTATATAAATGTTCACTTCCTCAATGGCCATTCAACCAATGGCTTTAACACAGTTGCTTATCTTTGCCTATAAAAACTACAAAATAATGAGATTTTAAAGTAGAGTGGGGCTGTTTGTTAAACAAGACCATAACAAGGCCAGAAAAATATGCTTAGATCACCCCTTTTTTATTTCCAAACTTCAAAGTAAAAAGTTAGCTTAATAGCAGTTTCTAATGGTGACAAATGAATTTCTATACTTCTCTCTGTGTCTTTATCTCCCAATGATTTTGCAGAATAAATGCAATCTGAACAATTGCAATAATCATTCTTTTTTATGCATATTGTCACAATTTTGGCCATTGGGAGCCTCTTTAAGCTGACTCCTGGGCTTTTTGACATGACTCCATTAATCTTTGGAGCCTTTTTGATTTCTAGCATAATTAGATGTCTGAAGACCACCTTGTCCTTTCCTTGACCCATATTTCAAGTCATCCATTTCTCCAAGGAGGGAAATAGTATTAGAAAACACAATCCTATTGCTACAGATAATCATTGTTACTAGAAAGAAATTGTTTCTAAGCAATTTCTTTAGACAGAGCTATATATATTTAAAATTCATAACTGTCTTGATATTTGCCATGCAATTTAAACATTACAAAATTTTAGTCGGTTATTCTTGTATATACTTAAACTAAAACGTTGCTTTAATGTGTTGTTATATTAAAATAGGTATTGTATCCATTAGTATAAAGAATCATATAAAATATAGTATAAATGTGATAAAAAGCAATATTATTATTTAGAAGTTAAACTATTGCCAGCAAGATTGTTTAAAACATAGCCAAAAGATACTCTGAAATCTATTCCAGAAAGAGAAAATCATTAAGTCTGCCTACAACACTTTTGAGAGGGGAAAAATAATATAGGAAGTCACTTTACTCAAAATAACAGCTTAGTATATAGCCACAGTAATTGAGACAGTAAGAAATTGACAAAAGAACAGACACATAGATCAATGAAACAGAATAGAGAATCCAGAAATAGAAATGCACAAATATACCCAACTGGTTTTTGACAAAGGTATAGAAGTAATTCAATGGAAGAAGAAGAGTTTTTCAATAATGTTATAATTAAATGTTCATGGGTTAAGTAAAGAAGAAACTCAAACTTCATAATTCATACAAAAATTAACTTGAAATGGACTTCATAATTAATTGTAAAATGTAAACCTGCAAAACTTTTAGGGAAATCTTCAGTCCCTTGGACATGATATAGAGTTCTCAGACTTAATACCAAGTGTAGAGACATAAAAGAATAAATCAATAAACTGGATCATTTAAAATTTGTTCCCTTAGGAGAATAACAAAATGGTGAGACAAAGGACAAAAGGTGAATCAATGCAACAGCTATACTCGCAAGACATTGTGTTGGAAATGAACTTTACAACTTGGTGGGGGTGGGGAAGAGTCCAACCCGAAGGAAAGTGGGAGAAAATGAGGGAGGGGGTAACAATGTTCAAAAAAAAATTTACTCATTACCTTACTTAAGTAACTGTAACCCCTCTGTACATCACCTTTATAATAAAATTAGATTAAATTATAAAATAAAAGGAAAAAATGTTCCCTTTTACTTTCCAAAAGATAAGCTAAATATTGAGATAAAATATGTGTAAACCAGGTATTGGACAAAGGGCTGCTATCTATAGTATATAATGAACTCTTAAAACTCAATGATAAGACAAAAGGAAACAAGAGTCCACTTACAAATTGGACAAAATACATAAGGAGATATTTTATAGGAGAAGATACACAAATGGCAAATACACAGCTGAGAAGATATTTAACATCTTTAGTATAGAATCCACTAAACAGTAATGAGATATTATAACACAATTTATCACAAAGATTTAATTCTTCATCAATGATTATCAATACCTAATGTTAAAATGAATATATGAAATGACATTAATTATACCTCATTGGGAATACAAAATAATATGCATGCTATGGAACAAATTATGGAAATGTCTTCCAAAACTAAATGTATACTTACTTACAGAGGCAGTTCTGACATTCATCCCAGAAGAGGAAAAATGTGTGTTCAAGCAAAAATGTGTACTTACTTGTTAATATTAGTTATACTGTGACAGCAAAATACAGAAATAGTCCAGAAGTTTTGAAATTTGATTAAAGAAATTGGAGTACATGCATATTTTGTAATATTACTCAATAATAAAAAAATAAATGACTGATAACATGAGGTAATGTAGAAGAAACTTAAGGGATTATGTTGAGTGTTTAAAACAAAAAGAGTAATCTGAAAAGCTACCAATGTGATTCCATTAACATTTTTGAAAGGAAAAAAATTGTAGAAATGGAGAACAGATTACCAATTTCCAGCTAAAGAAAGAAAATGATTATGACCTTGAAAAAGCAGCATAATATACTACTTTGAATCTTAACAATGATGGCAGTCACAGTTATATATGTATGATATAAAAATCACATAGTATTAAACACACACATAAACTCCTAAAATCTCAACAATGTTGAAAGACTGTGCCCATATCAATTTCTTGCTTGTAACATTATACCATATTTACATGAAATGTTGACACTGGATAACATCAGGTGAAGGAACACTCATTCAATAGTATTTCTTACAATTGCAGATGAATATATAACTATCACAGAGTAAAGCTTAGCAAGTTTAAACAAAGAAAGCATACGAGTGACATTCATCAGTCATAACATAAAAGAGTTAAAAGATAATCAAGGGCCTGGGTGTTGGTGTCTCATGCCTGAGATCTGAGGATCACGATTCAAAGCTAGCCCAATGTAATTGTAACCCCTCTGTACAGTATTTTCACAATAAAAAATAAATAAATTTTTTTTAAAAAGAAAAAAAAAGCTAGCCCAAGCAAAAAACAAAGTAGAAAGTATTGACAGTTGGTTAGACCATGAAGAAGATCGAATCTCTGAGACTGAAGACAGCCTAGATGTTACAGAGAAAGAACATACAACTACCCAAGACAAATCCAAGAAATATGTCAGATCTATTCAACATTTAGAAGACACCATCAAAAGGCCTAATCTGAGGATAATGGGTGAAGAGGAGCACCTACAGACAGAAGTTAATGATCTAGGAAATTTATTTACCAGGATCCTAGCAAAGAATTTCCCAAACATGCAAAAAGATAGGCCTATCCAGATACAAGAAGCTTTTAGAACACCAAATAAACCAGACCAGAACAGAACATCCCACTGTCACATTATAATCTGCACAGGATCAACTCAGACCAAGGAAAGGATCCTTAAAGGTGTCAAGGAGAAAAGATCAATCACCTATAAAGGGAAACCAATTAGAATCACCTCAGAAGAGACAATTAAAGCAAGAAGAGCCTGGAATGCTGTATGCCATGCCCTAAAGACAAACAACTATCAACCAAGAATACTGTACACAGCTAAACTTTCCTTCATAATGAAAGGTCAAATATAAAATTTCCATAGCAAAGAAAACTGAAACAATATATCTCCACCAAATCAGCCCTACAAAAGATACTTAAAGATATTCTACACATAGAAGATCATAATAAAGGCCAAGAAACCCCACCCAAACTGAGAAGCCAAAAACCATAGGATCTTCCAATTGCCACAGCCCCCAAGAAGATGGATAACATGGCAGGAACTACCAAACACCTCTCAGTCCTAACTCTCAACATTAATGGAATTAACTCCAATTGAGGGACATATACTGTCTAGTTGGATTAAAAAACAAGACCCTTCTACCTGCTGCTTTAAAGAGACACACCTTGCCCCCATAAAAGCAAACATATTCTGAAAGTGAAAGGCTGGAATAAAATCTACCAAGCAAATGTGCCCCATAAACAGACAGGAGTTGCAATCCTAATATCAGATAAAATAGTTAAAATTAGGGAGAAGAGATAAAGAAGGTCACTACATACTAATTAAGGGATCTCTCCTTCAGGAGAATATTGGAATTCTAAATATCTATTCACCAACAACAGAGCACCCAAATTTATCCAAGAAACACTACTTTCTCTCAAATCTCACATAGATCCAAAGACATTAATTGTTGGGGACATTAGCACACCACTATCCCCACTAGATAGATCAGCTCAGCAAAAACTCAACAGAGAAACCACAGGTCTAAAAAACTGCATAGATCAACTAGATTTAACAGACATCTACTGAATATTTCACCCAGCAGCATCAGAATACACATTCTTCTCAGCAGCACATTGAACATTTTCCAAAATAGACCACATTTTAGGTCACAAAGCAAACTTGTCCAAATGCAGAAACATTGAAATTATGCTGTGAATTCTCTCAGACCACAAGGGAATAAAATAAGAACTCAACACCAAAAGCCACCAAAGAAAGTCCTGTAACACATGGAAGCTAAACAACACACTGTTGAATTACTAGTGGGTCATGGAAGAGATTACAAAGGACATTAAAATGTTCATGATATTCAACAAAAATGAACACAAAAATTACCGGCTCCTCTGGGACTCAGCAAAGGCAGTACTCAGAGGTAAATTTATAGTTCTGAGTTCCTACATCAACAAATTGGAGAGATCTGAAACCAACAATTTAATGAGACATCTGAACCTCCTTGAAAAACAGCAGCAAGCTAAGCCCCAATCCAGTAGACAGAAACAAATAATTAAAATAAAATCAGAATTGAATGAATTAGAATTTAAAAAATAGAAAGAATCAACAAAACAAAGAGTTGATTCTTTGAAAAAAATTAACAAAACTGACAGACCCTTAGCAAATCTTATCAGAAAAAGAAGAGAACACACCCAAATAAATAAACTCAGATGAAAATGGGAACATCACCACAGAAACAACCAAGATTCAGAAAATTATAAGGGAATACTTCTTAAACCTTTATGCTAATAAGTTTGAGAATTTGGAAGGAATGGACCATTTCCTAGCAAATATCAACGTGCCAAAACTAAACCAAGATGAGTTAAACCAACTTAACAAGCCCATATCAAGCATCGAAATAGAAACAGAAATAATAGACCTCACATCTAAGAGAAGTCTAGGACCGGATAAATTTTTAGCAGAATTCTATAAGGCCTTCAAAGCAGAACTCAAACCAATACTACTCCAACTCTTGATTGAAATTGAAAGAGAAAGTTCACTACTGAACTCTTTCAATGAAGCCATCATAACCCTCATCCCAAAACCAGGCAGAGACTCATCAAATAAAGAGAACTGTAGACCCATTTCTTTGATGAACATCAATGCAAAACTCAACAAAATTTTGGCCAATCCACTTCAACAATTCATCCAAAAAAATTACACACCACAATCAAACAGGATTCATGTCTGGTATGCAAAGCTGGTTCAATATACGCAAATAAATTAATATAATTCATCACATCAACAAGAGGTACTTATCAACAAGGATAAGAACCACATGATTATTTCTGCATCTGTATAGATGCAGAAAAAGCATTTGACAACATTCAACACCCCTTTATGGTGAAGGCTCTGGAAAATTAGGAATCCATTGAACATTCCTCAATACAATACTGTATATGACAGACCTACAGCCATCATTATACTTAATGGTGAAAAACTAAAGCCATTCCTCTAAATTCAGGAACAAGACAAGGATGTCCACTCTCTCCACTTCTCTTCAATTTAGTATTAGAATGACTAGCTATAGCAATAAGAAAATATGTAAACGTAAAGGGGATCCAAATAAGAAAAAATGAAGTAAAACACTCCCTCTTTGCAGATGACATGATCTTGTATTTAGAGAATCCCAGGGACTCCACTCCCAAATTATTTGAGCTAATTCAAAACTTTGGGAAAGTAGCAGGGTAGAAAAATAACCCTCAAAAATCAAAGGTTTTTCTGTATGCCAACAATGAGAAGAGTGTGGCTGAAATCAGGAAAGCAACTCCATTCCTAATAGCTCCACAAAAATAAAATACCTAGGAATTAACCAAAGGAATGAAGAACCTCTATGATGAAAACTTTAAAAACCTGAAAAAGGAAATCAAAACAGAACTTAGAAAGTGGAAAAATCACCCATGCTCCTGGGTTGGAAGTATCAACATCATGAAAATGGCAATATTTCCCAAGGCTATCTAAAAATTCAATGTGATGCCTATCAATATTCCAACCTCATTCTTTAAGGAAATAGAAGAGTCAATCCAAAAATTCATATGGAACAATCAAAGATCCCGAATAGCAAAAACTATCCTTAACCTAAAGAACAGTGCTGGAGGAATATCAAATACCAAATTTCAAACTCTACTACAAAGCCATAGTAATCAAAACAGCTTGGTACTGGCACAAGAAGAGGCTTCAGGACCAATGAAATAGAATTGAAAACCCAGAAATGAACCCACATACCTAAAGCCACCTAATCTTCCATAAGGGAACTCAAAAGATAGAGTGGAAGAAAGACAGCCTCTTCAGTAAATATGCTGGCAAAATTGGTTAACTACTTGTAGAAAACTAAAGCTAGATCCTTATATATCACCCTGCACCAGAATCAACTCCAAATGGATCAAAGACCTCGTAGTCAAAGCAGACACCCTGAAAACATTACAGGACCGAATAGGAGAAACCCTAGGTCTTATTGGTACAAGCCAAAATTTTCTTAATAGAGACCCAGAAACACAACAAATCAAAGGAAGGTTGGACAAATGGGATTGAACGAAGCTGCAGAGTTTCTGTATGACAAAGAACATAGCTAGCAAGATCAATAGAAAGCCCACAGATTGGGAGAAGATCTTCACTAGCCATACAACAGACAAGAGCTCACATTTGAAATATACTTGGAACTCAAAAAATTAAATCCCCCAACAACAAACCCTCAAAGAAACAATTGCCCAATAAATAAATGGGCTAAAGACTTAAAGAGAAACTTCTCTGAAGAGGAAATAAGAATGGCCAATAGACACGTGAAGAAATGCTCAACCTCCCTAGCCATAAAAGAAGTGCAAATCAAAACAAATTGAGATTCCACCTCACCCCAGTGAGAATGGCTATAATCAAGAACTCTAATAACAACAGATGCTGGATGGGATGTGGCCAGAAGGGAACCCTACTGCATTGTTGGTGGGAGTGTAAACTTGTTCAACCACTTTGGAAAGTAGTATGGAGGTTCCTCAAAAGACTCCACATAGAACTCCCCTATGACCCAGCAATCCCACTTTTGGGCATTTACCCAAATGATCACAAACAAGACCACATTAAAGCTACCAGAACAACTATGTTTATTGCAGCATTATTTACCATAGCTAAGATATGGAACCAACCCAGATGCCCCTCAATAGATGAATGAATCAAGAAAATGTGGTATATATACACAATTTTATGCCTCCATCAGAAAGAATGACATTGCCCCATTTGTTAGGAAATGGAAAGACTTGGAAAAAATTCTATTAAGTGAAGTAAGCCAGGCCCAAAGAAACATAGGTACTGTGGTTTCCCTTATTTGCAATAACTAGTATATGTCTGAGTCAAGCAGGAAAGGTCAGATAAGTTGATGTTAGGGAAATGAACCCTAAAATATGTATTCAAATGTTCTTTTTTCTTTCATGCGATTGTTTCTAACACATTTATAAGATTTCTTTGTTGCTTTGTATGTCCCTCTCCCACGGTATAACCCCTGCTTTCAGTGTATTTGATGTTGGTATAATTTGTGGAGGGGAAGGGCAAAAACAAATTATTTAAATAGAGATACATGTGGACCCTTTGCAACAATGAGATGTACAAGTCGTTATGTCGAAAGTGAACTTTACATCTTTGGTGAGGGGAGGGAGGTTTGGATAGAGGGGTGGGGTGAGGATGGGAAGGGATGGGAAGAGGAAACAAAGAGGAGGCTACAATGCTTGATAAGAAATGTACTCATTATCTTTCCCATGTAATTGTAACCCCTCTGTACAGTATTTTCACAATAAAAAAAAAAGAAAAAAACCAACCCAGAAGCCCTTCAGTAAATGAATGGATGAAGAAAATGTGGTATATATACACAATGGAGTTATATGCCTCCATCAGAAAGAATGACAGAGCCCCATTTGTCAGGAAATGGAAAGACTTGGAGAAAATTATATTACATGAAGTAAGCCAGGCCCAAAGAAACTTAGGTCCCATGGTTTCCCTTATTTGCAATAACTATTATATGTCCAGGACAAGTAGAAAAGGTCAAAAGTTATTTACATATAATCAGATAAGATGATGTTAACCCCAAGATAGGTTCACAAGTGTTTTTTTCTTCCTTGCTATTGTTTCTAATGTATTTATAAGGTACCATGTGATTTTTTTTGTTGCTTTGTATGTCCCTCCCCCATGGTATAACCCCTGTTTTCAGTTTATTTGATGTTGGTATAATATGTGGGGGTAAGGGACAAAACAAATATTTAAATAGAGATACAGGTGGACCCATTGCAACAATGAAATGTACAAGACACTATGTCGAAAAACAAACTTTACAATTAGGTGAGGGTGGAGGGAGGAAGGGGTGGGAGTGGGGTGGGAGGTGTAGTTGAGGATGAGGGAGTGATAGGATGGTAGGGGAAAAACAAAGGAGGAGGCAACAATGCTGGATAAGAAATGCATGCTTTATCTTGCTCATGTAACTATAACCCCTCTGTACAGTATTTTCACAATAAAAAGCTTATTTAAAAAAAAGATGATGTTAAGCGAAATGGACCACAAGATAGGGACACAAATATCTTTTTTCTTTCTTCATATTGTTTCTAACACATTTATAATGCATCATGTGATTTTTTTTGTTTCTTTGTGTCTTCCTCCCCTATGGTATAACCCCTATTTTCACTGTATTTGATATCCATGCCCTGCATCTTGTATGTACACTTCTCTAATTCGAGGAGGGGAAGGGAAAAAACAAAATGCTTAAATGAGGATACAGGTTGACCCATTGTAATAATGATATGTACAAACACTATAGAAAATGTACTTTACAACTTTGGCTCCCACACAGGGCGCGGGGGAGGGTAGTTGTGGAGGTGGGAGGGAAGGGATGGTAGGGGGAAAACAAAGGGGAAGGCAATAATGCTCAATGTGAAATGTACTATTACCTTGCTCATGTAACTCCAACCCCTCTGTACAGCATTTTTACAAAAAAATGCACAAAAATAGAGAATATTTTAAAAATAAAAAGAAATTAAGTAAAAATTTTATATTTAAAACATTTAAATGATTAATAGATCACTGTTTTCTCTATAGAAAAACAAACAAAATACTAAAAAATTGTGAAAGAGAAATAGATTTCAATGACAAAATTAGTTGCCTGTCTTTGCATTTCCAAAGTAGTCTCCAATCATATTGATTTGCTCATTTGGATCCATGTTTCAGTATAGGAATTTCTTATTAAACTGAGTTATGTATTTTTAGTACATGATCTAGTGTTTTAACGATTTGTGTAGCCATCTAGAGAAATATTTTCCTTAGTTCTTCCTCCATCTTCCTCCTTCTCACCTCTCATAGATAAATGTTGTCACATGTCTTACCCATACAGAGTTTGTGGGAACAAGTACTAAACTTACCTTATCAACTTAAAACTAAAAATACAATATATGCAATTCTGTTAGTAGCACATTTCCTTATTGCACTTCTGAATAGCAATATATCTTCTCCTGAAGGTCTTCATTCTTTTATAAAACTAATCATATTTCACCATGTGCTTGTACCATAGTTTTTCAGTCATTTCTTTTGCTAAATACTCAACTATTAAATACTATTTATTATAATGTATCATGAGATATATAAGAAGTCTTTAACTTATTTTCTTATATTTATATTAAACAGTTTAGAATTATTATACAAAGTTTCACTCTTTCCAGAAATCAAAAGTACCTCCATAAAGGAATTATTTTCAAACGTTAATTTTTTTTCTGAAAATTTTCATCTTTTCCTTTTCCTTTTCCATAGATGGGTTTGTACATTGCTATTATTCTATTTTAACTACTGAAGTTCATGATGCACTTTACTATGAAATAAAGCTCAACACACATTCATGACATTTTCCACTGTGAGTCCATGAATGTCCTCTCTAGTACAGATGCATTTATAATCATCTTACAACTTCTAGGAGGGAAGTTGTCATTTTCCTTTTGGATCTCATTAAATTTATAAATAAACTTAGATGAGACTTCATATCCAAAAACAAGAAACATTTTTTCATTTTATCATTATTTTTGCCTATATGACACAAAAACAAACTAAATAACATGTATAAAATCTGAATATTTCATTATTTTTGATGATACTATTAATGGGGTTTTCTCATTATTGTGTTCTCTAGAGCATAGAATACTTTGGATATGCATTTAGGAATTAAATAAGCACTTGCCATACTGATAAATAAGATAGTTCTGTACACTTAAGGGGCATGCATGTACAAGTTCCAAAAATCATAAAGAATATCACAATACAACATTTTATAATAGTAGTGTTCTCTGATGTAGTTGAGGAGAATATGATTAAGCAATATACTCTGAGAGTTAAATCTTTTTCATTTACCAACTATTCTTAGCCTTTAAAATACCACTAAAATACTACCAATACTGTAAAATCATGCCCTCATGGACACTTCTACTATACTGAGTTCATAGGTTTGGTTAATTATCCCATAAAGATATTTTTGCAACAAGATTTTGCTAGACAGTTCAGGCTAACCTGGGAATCACTACATAGCCTAGACTACTGTTGTCTCCTGAAGGTTCTACCTAAGCCTTGTAAGGGCCAGTGATTAAGCTGACTGCCACAATGCTCACATAATTTTTACATGCACACACATATATATAATTATCCTACAGATATATATCTAGTGTTGAATTATTATTATAATTCTAGTGTTGAATTCTAGTGTTGAATCTGTAGGATAATTCTTCTGAGAATTGTTTGGCCTATTGAATAACATGCATAAATTGATAAACACATGTTATATTTCCCAAAGTTGATTGCCAGAAGATGTTAATTTCTTATCCCCTAGTACAAAAATCATGTCTTATTGGTCTGTATATTCTCAGGGAAGAGCATCGCAACATAATCTTTGTCCCCCAGTTTGAAGGTTTTCCCCAGCTGGAGCTTTAATTGTCTCACAGATTCCTGGCTCCAGACATAACAAATCATGTTTTACTTAACTAGTGTCTTTTTGCTAGTCAAAAGTATTCTTATATTTAATGTGGCCTAATTTCATTTACATTGAGCAATTTATCCCATAAGGTTTCACACAATTTTTTGTGGAAACGGAAAGTTCTATTAGCCCAAATTTTAATCATTTAGCCTCCAGTAGCACTTATATGCCCAACAATCATAGTCACAAATTAAGCTTTACATTTAAAGTAACTTAAGGAATATTTAATAAGCAAGTAATGGATTCATGTCTGAAAGTCATGTGACCATAGAGTCACTTGGGATTGAAAATCACATCAAATTACTAAGATATTTACGTACATATTCTTATATATAACATATATATTGTACATAATGAGCAACAAGAATGAAATATTCTTGCTAATCATTTCCTCCATATTTGTCAGCTCTGGAGCTGCTGTTGGACAGAATTGAGTTAGGATGACATTATAATTGGAGAACACAAAAGAAAATTTATTATCTTAAAAAGTATGACTATTGTTTCAGAATACTTCTGGAGCAAATTCAACTTTGCATAATATAAAATGGAGGGCAGCCAGGCGCTGGTGGCTCACACCTATAATCCTAGCTACTCAGGAGGCTGAGATCTGAGGATGGTTCAAAGCCAGCCCCAGCAGGAAAGTCCATGAGATCCTTATCTCCAATAAACCTCTAGAAAACAGGAAGTGGTGCTGTGGCTCCAGTGGTAGGGTGCTTGCCTTTAGCTGAAGGGCTGAGGGGCAGTGCCCACGCCCAGAGTTCAAGCCCCACGACTGCCAAAAAGAAAAAAAAAGGGAGGGCAATGTCTTAAAGAAAAGGTCCTAACAATGAAACAGAGTAGAAGACCTAGAGATGTACCTACAGTCCTATAGCCACCTAATATTTGATAAGGGAGCCAAAAACACAAGCTGGAAGAAACACAGCCTCTTCAACAAATGGTCCTGGCAAAATTTGCTATCCATGTGCAGAAAACTGAAGCTAGAACTTTATATATAACCCTGCACCAGAATTAATTCCAAATGGATCAAAGCCCTCAGTGAAAGACCAGAGCCCATGAAAATATTACAGGAAGGATAAGAGAAATATAGGGCTCCTTGGCAGGAGTTGAAACTTCCTAAGTAAAGATCCAGAATCATAATAAGTCAAAGACTAGATAAATGGGATTGCATTAAGCTGAAGAGCTTCTGCCTGGCAAAGGACATAGCTAGAAGATAAATAGGAAGCCCACAGAATGAGAGAAGAGCCTCATATCTAAAATATACTTAGCATTCAAAAATTGAACCCCCCAATAAAAAATCCTCAAAGAAACAACAACCCAGTTAATAAATGAGCTAAGGACTTAAAGAAAGACTTCTTAGAAGAAGTAAGAATGGCCAAAAGACACATGAAGACTTGCTCAATTTCTCTAGCCATAAAAGAAAGGCAAAGCAAAACAACATTGAGATTCCACCTCATCCCAGTTAAAATGGTCATTACCAAGAAACCAACAAATACTGGTGGAAATAGTTTCACACAATTTTTTTGTCTGTAGTAACAACTT
The DNA here is from genome assembly GCF_024711535.1 of Dipodomys merriami. Taxonomy (NCBI): domain Eukaryota; kingdom Metazoa; phylum Chordata; class Mammalia; order Rodentia; family Heteromyidae; genus Dipodomys; species Dipodomys merriami. Next base: position 34,361,363 of record NW_027202270.1, read on the forward strand.
TAATTATTAGGATAAAGATATAATTAGCACTTATAGACCACAGTTAATATGCCTGTTATTTTATAATACACAGTTTACTGAAATTTATTGACAATTAAAGAGTATAATAACAATGATTTGTATTTAGCTTTGAAGTGTGGGGATTTCTATTGTATTTGTGTAGGGAATAATCCTGGTATTTCCTAACATTTTAAATTAATAATGTATCATTTGCAAGTTTGTTCAGCAAACCATGATGCTTCTCTGCCTAAGATATGCTTACTTTGTACACTATATCTCCACTCTATTTTTCCATTTTGAGTCAGATTTTTTTTCTTATCTCTTGATTGACAACAATTAAACATTTTGGTTTTTTAAAACTCCAACCAATGCCAAGTTCCAAATATCTATATTCCTGTCTCTTTATCTCCTACCATTCTTCAGGCAGTAAGCAGAAGTATAGAAGGAGAAAGTAAGAAAATAAACACATTTCCTTGAGTCTTAAGTGATCATCTAATCGAGCTAATTGAGGCTTCCTGAGAGAAAGAATTGACATTAGAACTTTTTAAATATTTACATGTATAATAATAACTTAGATATAATTTTCACATCTGAAAGAAAACATGTGTCCTTTGTCTCTGAGTCCAACTGACTTCATTTCACATGCTTTTGTCCAGATCCATCTATTTCCCTGCAAATACTGCTACTTTAAACTGCTTCTTTTACATGCTATTCTTTAGGGTTGGAATGTTTGTAATTATCATACAAGTTTTATTGAAATTTTTTATACTTATAAATCAGCTTTCACACAATTTTATGTGGAAACAGAAAGTTCTATTAGCCTGAATTTTAACCATTTACCCTCTAGTAGCACTTATATGCCCAACAACCAAGTTAACTGCAGCCTTGCTTCCCATAGTCAAGATATGGAATCAACCCAAATGCCTCTTAGTGGATGAAGGGATCAAGAAAATATGGTAAATATACACGATGAAATTCTATTCATCCATCAGAAAAAAATAGTGTACTATTCATAATGAAATGGAAAGACTTGGAAAAATTATATTAAGTGAAGGAAGCCAGACCCAAAGAAACATAGGTTGCACTTTTCACCTCATTTGTTGTAACTAGAATGTACCTATGAATCTACAAATAAACACACTAGATGGTAGAAAAAGAAAAATGTACTGGGAAAGGCTAAATAATATAGGTCTCTAAGGCTTTCACACAGCGTGAGACCAAAGGAGGATATTCTTAGTAGAGGACGACAAAGCTATGTTCATAGGATCATATAAAATAATAGTTACTGAAATGAACTCCAAGAAATGGAAATGAGAAGCTATTGTTGTTGCTGCTGCTATTTTGTTTTCTTTTCCCTTCATCTTGTTTAGTTTATCTGTCTTTGGAAGGATACAGGGGCCACAGAAAGGATGTGACAAGGGGGGAACGAATGCAGGAGTGATAGTATATATTATGCTGAAAATGGACTATACAACTTGTGGGTGGGATGGGATTGGAAGAGAGTCATGAGGGAAAAGGTGACACTGTTGATTACAATTTAGGGGGATTGGAGAAGGTGAGTATAGTTGTGGAGATGGGAAGGAAGGGATGGTAGGGGAAAAACAAAGGAGGAGACAACAATGTTTGATAAGAAATGTACTCATTACCTTGCTCATGTAACTGTAACTCCTCTGTACAGCATTTTCACAATAAAAAACTTATTTTTAAAAACTGACTCATTACCTGATTTACATAACTGTAACATGTCTGTTCATCACCTTTACAATAACAATGAAAAGAAAAAGGAAATGGTCCTAAAGAATTTTCCTTTGAATTGATTTCTTTTTAAAGCCAGTGCAGAATTTTGAAGGTACATTTTGGACAAATTTTCTCTTTCAACAACAGTAAACAATCACTAAACACCACTAGACATAGACTATAAGGCAGAGAACAGACTGCAGAATTTGAAAGTTTAAAGGTTGAAAGATCACAACAGCAAAATAGATGACAATTTCACTACGGTTTAAACTAAATGCCTTATACATGTTAGGCAGGTGTCCTACCACCTGAGCCCTGACTCTTTCCCTAAAGATGACTTGTTGAGTGTAAAGAGGAGAAAGATGAGGCAAAGTTACTAAAGACAATTAAGATGTAGAAGCCTCTTGGAACAGTGCTGTAAAAACCTAATAGGACAGCAAAGTTGTTTTTTAAAAAAGGAGAGAAGGATGGCCAATAGACACATGAAGAAATGCTCTACCTCCCTAGCCACAAAAGAAATGCAAATCAAAACAATACTGAGATACCACCTCACCCCAGTTAGAATGGCTATAATCAAGAACTCTAATAACAACAGATGCTGGAGGGGTTGTGGACAGAAGGGAACCTTACTTCATTGTTGGTGGGAGTGTAAACTTGTTCAACCACTTTGGAAAGTAGTATGGAGGCTCCTCAAAAGACTCCACATAGAGCTCCCCTATGTCCCAGCAGTCCCACTTTTGGGCATTTACCCAAATGATCACAAACAAGACCACACTAAAGCTATCAGCACAACTATGTTTATTGCAGCATTATTTACCATAGCTAAGATCTGGAACCAACCCAGATGCCCCTCAGTAGATGAATGGATCAAGAAAATGTGGTATATATACACAATGGAATTCTATGCCTCCATCAGAAAGAATGACATTGCATCATTTGTTAGGAAATGGAAAGACTTGGAAAAAATTATATTAAGTGAAGTTAGCCAAGCCCAAAGAAACATAGGTCCCATGGTTTCCCTTATTTGCAATATCTAGTATATGTATGAGTCAAGCACAAAAGGTCAGATAAGGTGATGTTAGGAAAATGAACCTAAGATATGTATTTTAAATGTTTTTTTTCTTTCATGTATTTGTTTCTAATGCAATTATAAGATTATTTCTTTGTTGCTTTGTATGTCCCTCCCCCACAGTATAACCCCTGCTTTCACTGTATTTGATGTCGGTATAATTTGTGGAGGGGAAGGGGAAAAACAAGTCGTTTAAATAAGGATACAGGTGGACCTGTTGCAACAATGAGAAGAACAAGTCGTTATGTTGAAAACGAACTTTACAAACTGGGGGGGGGGGGAGGATTGGGTGGGGGAAAGGGAGGATGGGAAGGGATGGGAAGGGTAAACAAAGGAGGAGGCTACAATGCTTGATAAGAAATGTACTCACTATCTTGCCCATGTAATTGTAACCCCTTTGTACAGTATTTTCACAATAAAAAAATTAAAATTAAAAAAAAGAACTGGAAAAAAAGGAGAATACTTACAAGACAAAAAAAAGCAAGAGTAAGAAAATTCTGCAACTGTTACAAAGGAAATTTTGAAATTACTTTGTCACCATCCTATATTGATTAATACTAATGAATAAAAGAAAATTCCTTAAACTATTTATTCAGTATAGAAAAAAAACATGAAAATTATAAATTGAGGTCCTTTGACCCCAACTGAGGTCCTTCACTTAGTTAAACCTGACTGGTGGAGAAAAATAGAATCACTGACAAGGAAGTGGTAAAATTTTAGATCCCCCCCCCCTTGGACTCACAGAGGATGGAATAACAGTTTTGTAAGGATTTGTGCTTTGGTATGGAATTAGAAAAATACAAGTTCAGTGTACAAATGCCATGCCCAAGGAATTACAACTGCCCTGAAAGAAAAAATTTAGAGTGGTATAATTCAGCAGGAAGAAAAGGAGGATAACATTTACTGAGAATCTATGGTGTTCCAGGTACTAACATAAATGCTACATACATTTTTCTCATATATAAACACTATCAATTAATTATTAACTATCTGAAAACTGATGAAAATCAAAGTTCAGTGAGGTAAATAGACCAAAGTCACTCATTTGGTAAATGGCAAAATAATTAGAATTATAACCTGGGTGTGAAGATATGAACCTGAATTTCATATTCTTTCTACTTCACCAGGAAACTCAACCAAATAGAATCTAACCTTATACAAATATAATGACAAAGAAAAATGTTTGGTGCCTATGACCATATGAATGTTGCTATTATGCATTTGACCACTGTCCTCTCCGATACAATTCTCTAGGTAAAGCAAGTCCTTGACATGCTTTCTTTCCTGCCTACAACAGAGTTATAAAAGATATGTGACTGAAAATAGCTTCTTCTTTTCAAATACAAGCAACTTTCATCCTTTTATATATTGCAACCTAAAGAAATACCAAACTGTGCAATCACAAATTTTCTGAGATGTCTAGTCCAATGGACTATCACCTTTACAGTGTTTAACAAGAAAAAGAAATTCAAAAATATCAAGGAATTAACCAGGTATGGGAGTGTGTAAATATAAATTTTCATTTGGGTTGTTAAAATATAAAGGCAGTCCAAATACCAGATGCAATTAGCACATATGCTTATCTCTGTGTGGGATGTATAAATAAGCAAATCAATGAAAATTGGATTTTGGCAACACAATGTCAAGAAAGTTATTTCTGCAGAATTACTGTATTTGTGTTAAAAAAAAAGTCAATAAGAACAATAGGTTTGCCTGATGGAATTTAAAATAAAACATAGAGAAATGACTGGAGTTTTTATATACTACTTTTTTGTAATTACTGCTTCAAAATATTTTAAATTCTTATAAAAACCACTTGATAAGAAACTTTTAATCTAATATATTATTCACAAGACTTATACAGAAAACTCAAATATTGTCAGAACCTTTTATACTGAGAGAAGAAAATACTACTTTATTTCAATGTTCTCTCAAATTCACTACAAAAGAAATTTCAAGCACAAATTTGTCCTCAAGAATGAAAACACATATCTAAACTTAATAACAATAATTCAGTCACTAGTATTTTCAAAATATTGGCCTTTTTAACCTAAATTTCAGTACCATACTTTAAATCGTTTTAACAACTGATATTTTAAAAAAAAGCTTTAGAAAATATCCCAAATGAAAAAATATTACATCATGTTCCTCTTTTTTTCAGATACTTGGAGTATGGCAAATCTACCCAGCTACCTCTGAAAAATAAAATGCTTCTTAATGCTATCTTATATGATAGCAAATATATCAAAATTACAGGAAATTTGGTCCTTTCCTGTTATAACTGTTAAATGAGTTAAATTATTTTTTAAGTCAAACTAGTAATTAGCTCTCTCTCTCTCTTTTTTTTTAATTGGCCATGGGTCTGGGCCTGGGTGCTGTCCCTCAGCTCTTCAGCACAAAGCTAGCACTCTACCACTTGAGCCACAGCACCACTTCCAGTTTTCTGGTGGTTAATTGGAGATAAGAGTCTCAAGGACATTTCTGCCTGGGCTGGTTTTGAACTGGGATCCTCAGATCTCAGTCTCCTGAGTAGGTAGAATTACAGGCATGAGCCACTGGCACCTGGCTCTCACTTTTTTAAATGTACCTTTTTTCCTGGCCCAGTCATTCTAGTCCTAGAAATTGAGCCTGTGAAAAACTTACACAAGCAAAAGTTCATTAAACATCTTATAAGTTATAATTAGAAACAAACCAATCAGTATGGTTTCTGTTAACCATGAAATGCTATTCATTAAAGGTAAGCCAGAACTATACTTATTGACATGAGTCAAAATCAACTCTTGAGTAAACCAGGTTATGGAACAGTATGTGCATTACAATCTGTACATGCTGAATTACATGATAGCTCCAATTTTTATCCAATTTTTAATAGACATCATCTCTGTCTCCTGCCTTAGATTTCACTGTATTTTTTTTAACTTTGGTAATTTATATAATTATATATTACACTAGTTGAAATAGTGTAGTTGGTTAATTTTTAAGGTATAACCCCTATTTGATTCAAGTTTTAATTAATTTTATTGTTTTTATTTATACCAGCACTACGGTTTGAACTCAGCTTGTTTGCCGATAGCTGGATTTACCACTTGAGCCGAACTTCCAGCCAGCATTTTTTTGCTATTTAGTTAGAGTCTCCCAGACTTTTCTCAGTTGTCTTTGAACATCAATCCTCCTGGTCTCAGCCTTTTGAGCATCTAGGGTTGCATTTATTTTTTAAATTGTGAAAGTACTGTACAGAGGAGTTACAATTACATGGGCAAGGTAGAGTACATTTCTTATCAAGCATTGTAGCCTCCTCCTTTTTTTCCCCTTCCCATTCCTTCCCCCCTCCACGACCCTGTCTCCCCACCTTTCCCCCACCTCCTAGGGCTGCATTTTTAAGCCACAGAGCCCTGCTTATTGAGCTACCATTAATTAAAATGAACTTATACTATCTATGTATTAAATGAGTGTCTATTTTAAGGAAACAAAAATCTCAGAAATGTTATGATACCGTGCTTTAATTTCTGAAATCCAGTTAGTATTCCTTCTGCCAAGAAGAGCATAAATGTTCAGGAGCCAAATAGATCCTATGGCAATGTCTGGTTTATGTTCCTATATGTCTTCCTGTCACCTCAGACCTTATATGAACTCCTTAACATTCTCTTCCAAACTCACTTTTTAGCTATGTTCCACTGCCATGGCTTGAGCCTAGGAACCTAACCATTATTCTTTGTTTTCAGGAGTCCTCTGTTAGCTTTAAACTTTTTAATTATCTTCCATACTTCCCCCAAAGGAAAGGCAAGTCAGCAAAACATTATAGCTACATTTGTTTTCTGAGTTTTGACCAATGCTATTGTCATTCTTAACATCCATGTTCAAATGGCTCAGTGGGCAGGGGAGGGGTGACTCACTGGGGGTATTCACATTTAATAAAGTGCTCTGCAATTCTTCCTGCCTCTATTTCCACACAGACATGCAATACCTTTAATAAACATTACTAAGTTACTGATGCCAGGAAAGTCACAGACTAGAGTAAAAATATTGAGATCACCTTCATCTCTTATGCATCTTACACATAAGCAAACAAGATTCTTTACCACATGTGTGCTTCTTTAATTATTATTCCTTGATTATATCACAAATTGTTGAATCATCATTAAAAAAAACAAATACCACCCACATGACTACACATTTCTTTTGCACACTTTCCTAGAGATGTTCTTCCTCCAAGACCTCTTTTAAGCTCAGCTATCATTCTTCTTAGATATGTAAGGAAATAGAACAGCTAAAAATAAAACCAAGGATTCAGTGTATATCCTACAAAATTAAGAAAAGGAAGGGAAGGGATGGCTTTGGAGGGATGGGTGAAAATGTTCAAAGGGATGACATTGATCAAGATATAATGTACTCACTAGACACAATGTTGAAAATGAACTATACAACTTGTGGGGGATGATGAGAGAGAAAAACTGGGAAAGAGGGAGGAGAAGGATGACATTGTCCAAAAAGAAATGTATTCTTTACTTGACTTATATAACTTTAACCCCTCTGTACATCACCTTTATCATAATAAAAATTTTAAATAAGATATATTGCATTCATAAACTGCTCTGCTAAATAGCAACTCCTTTGTACTACTAAAGATAATTTTAAAAAGATAAGGTGGCAACTCCTTTGTACTGCTACTTACAGATAATTGTACAAAGAAAAGTTGAAAAATAAGGAGAGTAGATATTGGTATAACTAATGCTCCACAAAGTTCTCTTCCTTAGGCTTAAACCAGTGATGAAATAGAAAAAACATGGAGCCTCCTTTCCCAGACAAACTCAAGTAGAATGTTGTGTGTCTGGGTGACTGGAAGGGAAACCAGTCCAATCTCCCTAGGATAGAACAGCATGGAGAAAAATAGAGATGACTGATAATTGCCTCATGCATTTAAAAGAAAACGAGATGAGAATATCGACAGAGGGAAAACAAGCAGGCAGAAGGAACACTATGGATTGTGACTGCAAGGATATTGGCTACTCATACAGGACCCATAAGGAAACCATGACTAACTATCAGCAAATGCACAAATAGGAAAGGTAAATGAAGTTCAGAGTAGTCACTAAACATGCCAGTAAAAAGCAGAAAATGAAGCAAAATAATGCCTCCTCCCCAATGATTTTGCAATACCACATAATCCCCAGCCCTTGCAAATTAACCCTGGGGTACGGAAGGTTATAGAAATTCAATAAGTTGTAACCTGAAATGACTAAGTATTCAAAGAATTTTACTTAATTTCTACCCCAAAAGACTAGCAAATTCTTAATATGACAGTATTTGCCTGAGAGTCCAGACTAATTTTTCTAGTACTAGAAAAGCAAAAAATAAAATTTAGAATAGCAATGAACATCAAGCTACTAAGGGAAAATTACAATTTTGCCATGTGAGATTATCATGTAAATATCAAGTCCTCAACAAACATTGAGACTCATGTGGACATTAAATGCCAGATGTTACTCAATTATAAATCTGTCCATTCCTACAACATCCCCAGTGGCTATTAACTTGGTTCATCATTATCAACCATTTCTTTGCTACATATTCTCAACCACAGGGACCTGGAGTTCTTGAACTGTGTTCTGCATTCTCTGTTATTATTAGTTTCTTTGTTTACAATTTGTAGAAAAGCATGGCCTAAGTGGATGAAAAAAATGAACCCAAAATGTATTTCATTTGAAAATGACATTTCTTCCTGTAATACTTTTAATACTTTGACAGAAATCATTTCTAGTCCATTCTAAAGTCTCTAACAGTGAATTCCTCAGCCAGCTTCACAAGATCCTATTTCCTAAATTCTCTCTATTATACAATATTTTTGCAGGTGACAGCAAAAATCTGGAATTTCAGGGTCAAACAGCTTTCCTGGAATATGACCCAGTCAAGGCTTTCATTACACCAAGTCATAAAGAAATCCTTCAGAATCCTTCAAATATTATGGACCTTGTTTGTTTACAGAGCTATGCATAAATATATATGCATATATATTCATATGCTCATAGTAGTGGTAATAACATTTGTATCTTATACAACCACAAATATTGCTCCTTTATCTTCTTCCTATTAACCTCCCTTAATTAACTAATCACCCCACTGCTATTTTTACTATTGCTTAGTCAGCTTGTGTTCCTCTATAGGGTATAATTTAACAGCTTGTTTTGTCCTTTTTTCTCTACCCCACTCATATATCAATGCCTTCTTGTTCTGGTCAGCAAATCTTCTGCCAAGTGTGTTCTTTCCATTCTTCATTAGATGTACTCTCTTCTTTTGCCAGGAGCATTAGCTTAGTATCATGCATTGTGGTCCAGAAAACTAAATTCCATTCATTGACACCAGCTACAAAGCCAGCTGTTCACTTTTCAGTTTCTCTGTATCTTCCAAAGTCGTGACCTTCAATTAGAAGAAACTGAACCACCACTTGTGTTCCTAAGATCTTGAATATCTTACCAGGACTTTAAAATATTCCCCACATAGAGTCCAGAGTTGTTTTTCTTTCATTTATATTGTCAACTGAAATATTTAATGTCTAAAATTTTACCTATGTGAAGATATTGGAAATGTTAAGAGGCTTTCTGCAAATTAATGTTTCCTATCCAAAATGTCTCGCCTTGAAAGAATATTAATATATTCTTTATATATTAATATATCAATATTAAGGTATCAATATTTTTTACTAAACTTATTTCACTTTCCAAAGAAAATACTTTCATTCTCACCACTAGAAATGTATATGGCTCCATGTTTGAATTAAAGAATATCTCTAGCAAGAAAGAAAAACCATTTGAGTGCTTATCTTGGGGTTCATTTCACTAACACCAACTTATCTGACAATTTCTGCTTGTCTCACACATGTACTAGTTATTGTAAATAAGGGAAACCATGGGACCTATGTTTCTTTGGGCCTGGCTTACTTCATTTAATATAATGTTTTCCAAATCTCCGTTTCCTAACAAATGGGGCAATATCATTCTTTCTGATGGAGGCATAGAATTCCATTGTGCATATATTCCACATTTTCTTGATCCATTCATCTATTGAGGGGCATCTGGGTTGGTTCCATATCTTAGCTATGGTAAATAATGCTGCAATAAACATAGTTGTGCTGATAGCTTTAGTATGGTCTTGTGTGATCATTTGGGTAAATGCCCCAAAATGGGATTGCTGGGTCATAGGGGAGTTCTATGTGGAGTCTTTTGAGGAACCTCCATACTACTTTCCAAAGTGGTTGAACAAGTTTACACTCCCACCAACAATGCAGCATCTGTTGTTATTAGAGTTCTTGATTATAGCCATTCTAACTGGGGTGAGGTGGTATCTCAATGTTGTTTTGATTTTCATTTCTTTTATGGCTAGGGAGGTTGAGCATTTCTTCATGTGTCTATTGGCCATCTTTCTTTCCTCTTCAGAGAAGTTTCTCTTTAAGTCTTTAGCCCACTTATTTATTGGGCAGTTGTTTCTTCGAGGATTTGTTGTTGGGGGATTTAATTTTTTGAGTTCCAGGTATATTCTAGATATGAGACCCTTGTCCATTGTATGGCTAGTGAAGATCTTCTCCCAATCCGCTAACATATTTATAAGATGATTTTTTTGTTGCCTTGTATGTCCCTCCCCACGGTATAACCCCTGTTTTCACTGTATTTGATCTTGGTATAATTTGTGGAGGGGAAGAGAAAATAGGGATACACGTGGACCCATTGCAACAATGAGATGTACAAGAAATGTGTCGGAAAAAAAACTACAACTTTGGCTGGGGTCAGGCGGGGATGGGAAGGGAGAGGAAACAAAGGAGGAGGCAACAATGCTTGATACGAAATGTACTCATTACCTTGCTCATGTAATTGTAACCCCTCTGTGCAGTATTTTCACAATAATAATAATTTTTAAAAAGAAATTATTATAAGGTTAAAAATATAGGGCTCCTGGGAATTAAAAAAAACAGAATTTCTCTAAAACTTTTGTTTTGGGACTGGGAAGGTGGCTCATAGGTAGAGTGCTTGTCTTGAATACGTGAGGCACTGGGTTCAATTCCCCAGCACCACATAAGCAGAAAAAGCCAGAAGTGGCACTGTGAGTCAAATGGTAGAGCACTAGTCTTGACCTGAAGAGCTGAGGGACAGCACCCAGGCCCAGAGTTCAGGCACTATGACTGACCAAAAAAACCTCTTTTGTTTTTATTTTGGTTCTAGTTCAAAATGAAATTTGCAATGTTTCATAATTTTTATATTGAGAATGAAATCTTCAACATACTGATTTTCACTATTCTAAGACTAAACATTCACTAGTTGTATTTCTTCAAGTTATGATTTTCTATATGGTTGAGATGAAAGGTCCTATAGAATTGTAAAGGCAGTAAGCTCATCTCAACTATTATTGAACAAACGTAAGAGTAGGATTATACATCTGTTCTACTTCTTAAATAATGCCAAAGAAGATATAATATATGATATAGATGTGTTATATATATTTTTTCAGAGACAAAGATAATCATGAACTTGAAAAGAAATTTTCAACAATGTGCTTTTGTTTAGATCTCTCATATTTCTACTGTGTCATGGAACAATGTAATTTACAAGTGGGATTAAATGTAGTTCTAGGCACTTCAGAAGGTTTACTTTTTATACAACTAATTCTCTTCCTTTTGTTATTGAATTCATATTGTCTAAAGTCCTCATGTCCCTCGGAGAACACATTCATAGATAAAAGTGTTTATGTAAGACTATCATCAGACATCTTGTATTTGTATTTTCCAAACTGGCAATGCAATCCACCCTTGAGCTATAGGAATTATTTCCAACCAGAGCTCCCAAGCACCTGAAAATAAGCATATACCTAAATGCTAACTGTCACTCTGAACTCCTATGTAGTCCCAGACTCAAGACACTAGGATTTTGCTTTTGCTTCTTTGGTGCTTGGCTAGCATTCTGAATTTTGTGGATTTATGGGGTAAATTCTAATCCTCAAACCAGAGTGGAGCCTTTATCTTCCCACAAAGGATACTGTGTCTATCTTTCTCTTCCTCTCTGCACCCTATTCTCTTCTGAGCATGCAGTCATCCCAAAGCTCTGGGAACTCCATCTCACCATATTTCTACTTGAAATCACAAGAGAAACTTTAAAAACATGTGGTACATAGCCTTATCCTGAGGCACGTAAATTGGAACCTCTAGGGGTAGGGTATATTCACTGACATTTGTTAACTCCAAAATGATTTTTAATGTACAACCAGAGTGGAAAACTTTGCTATAGATGTCAGAAACCATGATCCTTAAATGTAGATGCAAATTAGAATAACTGGAGAACTTTGTTAAATTCTCACAGTCCAGACTATTTTCATCAGATAATCTGAGAATGGAATGAAAATGTCAGTATTTTTTATTAAGCTGCCCACGCCAAACTTAATAAGAACCAATGCCCCCAGAGACAGACAATGATTCCACTGAATTTTCAATGTTACTTTTATATCATCGCCACCAAAGATACATTTGTCTTTCTACTTTTAACTAACTTTAATACAGACTTTGTCTATTTTATTTTATTTTGCTCCAACCCTTTCTATTTTGTGGAGATTCTGCTGGATATTGGAGGAAAAGGAAGAATTTTACATTGGAAGAAAAAATATAACCATTATTTTAATATTTATGTCCTTGAATTTCAAGGTGGTTGGCCACCTGATTGTCTGTCTTACTTAATTTTCTCTGTGCAGATATCCTGAACTCTCAAATCCAAACACATCTTTATATATTGATGCAGACATCTTGAAAACATTACATACTAAAGGATCTCTGCGTTATTTTTTTCTTTCTCTCTCCCCACCAGGCTCTAAGCCTAAAAGAACAAGAACTAAAAAAATTAATAAAGGAGGCATCAGTATCCTTATCACCAGCACCACACACACACAAAGCCTGAAGCAGGCAAAGACGTTAAAAATCAACTTGAACTTTAAAGTGACATTTTTTCCAAACAAGCACATAAATAACTGCTGTATGAATGAATGTAATTATAGAATGAGGTAATGAGACAATCCTCAATTGAATTCTCAAAGTAAATTTCAAGACAAACCTTAAATAAAGTTTTGCCAACACTTGCTTATATAGAGAGCCAAAGGATATACAAACTCCAATTCCCCAAGGAGTCCACTTATGAAGCAAAAGGTAGAAATGATCAGTGAAGGCATAAAAATGCCAATTACGAAGAAAGTCTTTTGAACTATCTTCACCTATTTTCCTTTTCTTCAGCCTTCACCTTGAACCTGTGCATTTCCTTCCCACTATTTTTGGTTCTCCTTAGTTGCCATTTGTGATTTAATCCAGCTTCATAGATCATCCATTTCTTTCTTTTGTCCTAGTTCCTGGTCATTCTTTAATTACTTTGGAACTGTTCCTTTCCAAACAAATTTATTATTCTGACAATTAGCATTTTATTGATGAGATCACAGTAGTATATATGAATTATACTATGTACTACTACTTAATACTGCCAAGAAGTAACACAAGAACTCAATGGTATACCACCATAAACATTACTTCATCAATATTCATCAACTCAGATTACAACTAGGCTCTAGGTTGCAAGGCATGTATGTGCCAGTTTGTTCTACTAGTAGTTAACCAAGGCAAGTTCTTCTTGTAATAAAATAGGGGCTTACAAAAGAACAAGCCCCACTGCATTGAAAAACTTTCAAGCCTTTGCTTACATCATATCCACTAATACTCCTTTAGTCTAAAGCAAGTCATATGATCAAGTCTAAATTCAGGAAGCACCAGAGACAGTTCAGTACAAGGCTATCATAGATATTTAATAGAATTGTTGAGAACAACAATTATACCAATCACATTATCTAGAAATACTCATTTCTGGAACCCAAGTGATACTTAGTATTTTTGTTCACTTTTGTGCCCAGTAGGAACTTTGAGTCTGTCTCTTCTCTCTACTTTTTTTTCTGTTCTCCTCTTCTCTTCTTCCAAAATAAATAGAATTCCAATACTAGAGACAGAGTATGAGATTAAATAGTTTTAGATGGGTCAGACTCTTGAGTTCTCACTACTGACAACCTGACTCTTTTATTTACACTTTCAAGCAACTTCAACTCTCTCTATCTTGGTCTCCTCGTCTATAATGTGAGGATAATAATACTAGTTATGTCATAAGATTGTGAGGATTAATTTAAATGATTTCTGTAGAGCATTTAAAGTGCTGTTAGCAAAAGCAAGCCACCTTTTTGTGGAAGAAAGAAATATAGACTTGGACTGATGTTAGTGTTTCCACTGCCCTTCACTTTCTCCCTGGAATCCTTTCTTCCTAATTTCCTACTTTGAGAACACTGACCAGCAAGGATGCTGGCCAAAACAAACCCCCCCTAGGAAAAGAAGCTGATAGGAACTTCTTAAGTGGCTGTCATTCTTTTCCTAAATGGTAGAATGGGATTTCCTTATTTTATCTTCCCTTTTATTAAGAAGGAAAATATACTCTAAATAATTTCTACATACATGAGTCATAATGAATTGAATGCTCCCATTGAACCAAAAACTCTTCTAAGCACTTTGCGAGTTTAATTTTACCAAAGATCCTAGTTGCTGAATAACATTATTATCCTTTTTAGAAATGAAGACAATTAAAAGTGGAATAATTTGTCCAAAGACTCAGAGCTAATAAATGGCCAAACTCACATCAATAAAAGGTTGGTCTGACTCCAAAATCTCTGAAGCAGTAACTTTAGGAATTCTTCAAAATGAAATATGGCTTCTAATTTTATCTCCTAAAAAAATAAGCACAAAAGGTTGTAGTGCTTCATATAATCGGAGTATGAAGACAAAAAATCACTTTGGTCTTTCACAATTGAATCTTAAATTTGCCAACAAGTATCAAGATCTAAGTTTCCTTTTGTGTATTATAACTTACCCAAAGGCAAGTGGATCTGGCAATCTAATTGTTTTACAACTGAGTTCTGCTGACCCTTAAGATTTCCAGTGTATAAGAAAAGTTTTGAAAATTCCTAATGTACTCCAGATACATTTCCACAGAAGACACTAGTAAGGCCCAGGAATAAGAAATAGCATGTTTGCTATCACAAAGCTGGTAATGAGCCTGAGGTTAAAATTCAGATCTCAAAATTAAAGACCAATCTTTCTTCAATTTAGAAAGAATGCTTATTTTAAAAGATTATGAGGAAAGAGCATACACATACATCCTGAACCATCAATAACAGGCATTTTCTAGAGCATCTGAATTAATAGTATCTTCCCAACCTTTGCTCATCCCTCAATATGTTGCTGAGACTCTATTTTTGAATTGGGGTCTATAATGGGGTACCACACGGATATGTCAGCGCAACTCACGAGCCAATACTCGTGTAGATTATAATTCTAATGACTTCTGTTTTATAGTACAGGGATCCAAATGACATCCCATCCATTAGGTAAAAACTCAGATTACAGAAAATGAGATTTCTAATGTTCTGTCCATCCTTTACATGGTTTATTTCTTCTGTTTGGACAAAGGAAGTTGTTTTCCTCCTCTGGAGCACTTTGGAGACTAATTTTCTGACTATAAGTCTCCATAGGAAATCTGAAACTACCTTGCTACAAAAGTGCAGCATAATGGCTTAGCTTCTGCTATCTTCTTTAGTTGGAGAGTAGATACAAGTCCTAAGAGTCTGTCACAGATAATGGCAACTGAATATTAGCTTACCTATGATAGCATATTCTATATGTGAAAGAAAAAACTATCATCCTAAACTATAATAATGTACTTATTTAAACTGCAAGTGGCTTTTTTCTAGACACCATGACTTCTGATAATGATATCAACCTGTAATTACTTTTGTTATTTTGGAATATGCTGACAGTAATAAAGGTAATGTTTTTGTTGTGGTAACGCGTGGGTATAAACATGGTAGCATCTCATACTAAGTGACCAAATGGAAAAAAATTGCTATAAGAAATTTTGCATTGCTTACTTCACTTAATATAATTTTTTCCAAGCCTTTCCCTTTCCTAACAATTACATTAAGTGAAGTAAACCAAGCCCAAAGAAACATAGGTCCCATGGTTTCCCTTATTTGCAATATCTAGTATATGTCTGAGTCAAGCAGAAAAGGTCAGATAAGGTGATGTCAGGGAAATGAACCCTAAGATATATATTCAATGAACCCTAAGATATAACCTAAGATAAATATTCAAATGTTTTTTTTCCTTTCATGCAATTGTTTCTAATGCATTTATAAGATTATTTCTTTGTTGCTTTGTATGTCCCTCCCCCACAGTATAACCCATGTTTTTACTGTATTTGATGTCAGTATAATTTGTAGAGAGGAAGGGGAAAAACAAGTCCTTTAAACAGGGATACAGGTGGACCCATTGCAACAATGAGAAGGACAGGTAGTTATGTCGAAAACGAACTTTACAACTTTGGTGGGGGGGAGCGGGGAGGATTAGGTGGGTTGGGCAGGGATGGGAAGGGGAAACAAAGGAGGAGGCTATAATGCTTGATAAGAAATGTACTCATTTTCTTGCCCATGTAATTGTAACCCCTCTGTACAGTATTTTCACAATAAAAAAAAGAAATTTTGCATTGCTAAAAATAGCTCATAACAAGCTGAGAAAATTGCATCATGGCTTATTTCCAATACAATTGTAAATTAATATAAGGAAACAAAATCACAATTTAGATACCTATGATGCCAAAACACTCACTCTATCCAATAATAGGACACTGGAGCTAGTCTAACAAGCAATGTGTCAGTATCACTAACTGTTCACGAGGGGTTGCTCAATTACTTTTATTATAAGAGGTATATGCAGAGAGATGATCAAGCAGTGCCTAAGGCATGGTGTTGAGAATATAACTGAAGATGCTATAGAATAAATTATTTTACTACTAACTAGAGAATTATTTGCAAAGTTAAAAATGCGGCCTAAAATCACATTTATTTTAGAATTCTTTTCTTTTAATGCTTTAATTCATAAAGCTGTATGCTAATTAGATTATTGATTTTCAGGGATTCATATCTAAGTCCAAAAAATAGTTGAGATTAAAATGCACACACATACCTGGATATGATAACACATGTCTGTAATCCCAGAACTTAGGAGGCTAAGGTAGAAGGATTGTGATTTCAAGGCCAACCTGAGCTACATAGTGATATCTCACCTCAAAAATAAACAAACAAACAAATAAATAAATAGCATGAACACATGTCAAAAATCATTTTCAGCCTGACACCAGTGGATTTTATTTGAAGCATCCCCAGCAGGAAAATCCAAGAGACCGTTATCTCCAGTAAACAAACTACCAAAACCAGGAAGTATAACTGTGGCTCAAGTGGCAGAACTTTAAGCAAAAAACCAATGGGATAGCACACAGGCCCTGAGTTCAAAACCCAGGACCAAAAAATAATAATAATTTTGATGTGCTTGTGACAATTTTAGGCCATATCAGACAAAAGTTATTTTGAGAATGTCATCATAATCAGATAAGAATAAATTGAAAGGAACTTTCTTACAAGTGGCATAAATTAATGGCCCTCCTGGAACTTCAGAATAAAGCTATTCGTATTTCATGCCCACCCACAGTGTTTTTGTTTTTATTTTTGTTTTTCCTCAATATTATGGGTTTTTAATCTCAAGCCTATAAAGGGTTCTGAATTTCCTTCCAATTCTTCTAAGCAATGTTTCCTATAGCAGCGATGATTAAGTCATCTCATCAGTAAATCAAACAAGTCATTTTCTATGAAGTTTCTGTAGAGGTAAAAATTGCATCTCAAGACAGGTGCCGATGGCTCATGCCTGTAATACTAGCTACTCTGGAGGCTGAGATATAAGAATTGCAATTCGAAGCCAGCTGGGGCTGAAAAGTCTCCTTGAGACTCTTTTATTATATACATATATATATATATATATAAAATTTTATATACTATAGATGTCATATTATTGTACATTATAATTATTATATTATTTTATTATATATTATTGTATTTTATAATGAGTATATATTATGTATTATTATATATAATGTTTTATTGGAAAAATAGTGTACAGAGGGGTTACAGTTACATGAGTAAGGTAATGAGTACATTTCCTACCGAGCATTGTTACCTCCTTTGTTTTTCCCCTACCATCCCTTCCCTCCCCACCTCCCCAAGTCCCCCCTCCCCCCTCAAGTTGTAAAGTTCATTTTCAACATAGTGTCTTGTACATCTCATTGTTACAATGGGTCAACCTGTATCTTTGTTTCAGCATTTTGTTATTTCCCTTCCCCTCCCAAATTAGAAAAATGCATATACAAGATGCAGGGCACCGTCAAATACAGTCAACCACTCTGTATAAATTTTTTATTATAAAAATAGTGTACAGAAGGGTTACAGTTACATGAGAAAGGTAATGAGTACATTTCCTTTCCAACATTGTTACCTCCTCCTTTGTTTTTCTCCTACCATCCCTTCCCTCCCCACTTCCCCAACTCCTCCCTCCCCTGGCCCCCCAAATTTGTAAAGTTCATTTTCAACATAATGCCTTGTACATTTCATTGCTACAATGGGTCAACCTGTATCCTTATTTCAGCATTTTATTTCCCTTCCCCTCCCCAAATTAGAAAATTGTATATACAAGATGCAGGACACCAGAATCAAATACAGTGAAAACAGGGGTTGTACCATGGGGAAAGAACATACAAAAGAAACAAAAAAAAATCACATAATACATTATAAGTACATTAGACTCTTATCTCCAATTAACAACTCAAAAACTGAAAGTGGCACTGTACCTCAAGTGGTAGAGCCCTAGCCTTGAGAACAAAGAGGCTAAGAAACAGTATCCAGGCCCTAAGTTCAAGCCCCACAACTCACACACACACACACACACAATGTATCTCATCTGCATTGAATAATTTTAAAAAGCACTCCACATATAATACACTTTTACACTGATATTTTAATCTAGAATGGCAATGGAAAGAAAACTTCTGAGATCTATTTCACTTTGACTAAGACTCAAATACTAAACTCAGTAAAAAAAATTTTAAATTCACATTTTTAAAATGACTCAGATATAGGAATAAGTTGATATCTAATTAATGTTTCTCTTAACAATATTTTAATTAGAAAGCCAATATATTTGGTTGGAGATACAAAAGTGATTAAAGTCAGGGTTTAGATATAGGAACTTACATATTTGGGGGGGGAGGAAATACAGATCTGTCATTTCAAAACATCAACATGAAGTATAACTTCACCTGTTTCTACACAACTCAGTGTGTCCTTGGAGCGGGTCAAAGGTGAACATGAGATGCCAGTAACCTTCCTTAAATCAGGGACTTCATAGGATCTCTGTGTGATCACAGAGTTAGTAGTTTCTATTAAATCAGGTACTTCATAGGATCTCTGTGTGGTCATAGAGTTAGTAGTTTCCATTTGTATCCTATCCTTTCTTAGCTGTAGATGTGAAAACTATACATCTCACCTTCTCTTAGCTATGTTCTCAGTGTAAATTAGATATGTAATATTTGAAATGTAAAACTGACACAGGGTGCTCTGCCTTCTTCTCCATCTCTTGAAGTTTTGAAAACATTTGTATTTTGTTTTCTGTATAAATATACCATATACCCTAACCACTCCGGCACATGGGCACCCTCCCCAAAGCAATGTCGTCTCTATTCTGGATTTTTATGCTTTGGTCACAGCTACAGTGTATGTCTTGAAATCTCAGAACTAGTAGTAGTTCTATTTTGCTCTCAGTAGGATTCATTCTGGGACCCCGGTGTTCACTGTTTGCAACCATCTAATTCCCTGTATTCGCTCCCTTTTCCTTTCAAATAGCTCTTCATTCCACCACTGGTTCTCTATTGATGGCCCGATCCTGTCCTGTCAAACAATGAGCAAGGTCATTCATGGAGAACTCACCAGGCAACAAATTTATACTTTAAAAACCTGTATACTATATGCATGTGTATACCTATAAATTTATATATTTATATAGTTCATACATTAACATTTTAATCTACAATATTACATCTATGCCACCTTTACTAATATGACAGAAGTCATTATACAGAAAAAGCATTTCTTATTTTTTTTGGTTTTTGTTGTTGCTGTTATTGTTTGTTTGTTTTTGCCAGTTTTGGGGCATGAACTCAGGGCTTGGGCCCTGGCCTTGAGCCTCTCTGTACTCAAGACTAGTGATCTACCACTTGAGCCACAGCACTACTTCTTGCCTTTTCTGTTTATGTGGTACTGAGGACTTGAACCCAGGGCTTCATGCATGCTAGGCAAGCACTCTACCTCCAAGCCACATTCTCAGCCCCATTTCTTGTTATTTTTAAGAAGAAAGGACATAAGCAAGCACTTGCAGAGAAAAGGGAGACATTAGAAGCATTTAATTTTTTTTAAATATACTATTTTATAAGTGTCCTGTTGTAACATGTCTGTCTTCTTAAGAATTATATACATGATACTCTTCATTTATAGAGACATCATTAAAAGCAAAGGGAAATGTCGGGCACTGGTGGCTCATGCCTGTAATTATAGCTACTCTGGAGAAAGGTCTGAGGATCATGGGTCCAAGCCAGCCCAGGCAGAAAAGTCCCCGTGAGGCTTTTATCTTCAATTAATCACTCAAAAAACAGAAGTGGCACTGTGGCTCAAGTGATGGAGTGCTAGCCTTGAGCACAAAGAGCTCAGGGACAGCATCCAGGCTCTGAGTTCAAGCCCCACAACTGACAAAAAAAAAAAAAAGCAAAGGGACAACATTCACATTCATCAAACTAAAGCAAATAACCTGTCCAAAGGCTCAAGGTTAGAACTCTGCAATTACCAGCAAAGGGAGTTCACAGTTCAATACTGCCTTTCCTTTGTTGTAGTGGATCTTAAAACTGGCACCTAATGAAAGGACAAGGGGGGAACCAATGCAACAGCAATATACACAAGACAATCCGTTGGAACTGATCTGTACAACTTGGGGGAAGGGGTGGGAGGGAAAGTAGAAGAAAAATGAAGGAAGAGGTAACAAGTTTGACAAGAAATGTACTTAGGTAACTGCAACCCCTCTGTACATCACCTTGACAATAAAAAACAAGATGGAAGGGGAAAAAAAGAGAAAGAAGTATGAAAGATTACTTTAGGAATTGCAGCTGGTCGCTGACAACTCATGTCTGTAATCCTAGCTACTGGGCAGCTGAGTTCTAAGGATCCCAATTCCAAGCCAGCCCATGCAGACAAGTCTGAAAGACTTGTCACCAGTTAACTACCACAAATCAGGAAGTGGAGTTGTGATTCAAATGAGTGTGTCATTCTTGAGCAGAAAATGAAGAAAACAATTATATTTCTTATTTTTTTTATCTTTCAGTGGCTGTATAAAGGACTGTTATTTAACAAAGCAGTTTATGAATACAATATCCCTTGACCAATGTCCCCTACCCATTCCTTCCCTTTTCTCTTCATTTTCCCTTGACCCTTCTCCCACCCCTTTCTAGTAACAGCTTCTTGATGGTTTTTTTTTTTTTGCTGAACTTTGATTATTGGCTTGCAAAGAAATTATACTAATTGAGATCTCCCTTGAATCTACTGTATATCAGTTAATACATTGATATATGCTTATATACCACCCAATGTATTTACTTATAAGTTTATAAGCTACATTTAGCTTCCACAGATAAGGGGGAACATGGATCCTTTGTCTTTCTGGGCCTGACTTACTTCACTTTGCATAATTATAATGTGGGCTAGATTTTATTACTAGAGAGTTCATTTTGAATCTGCGTCTGTTGACTCTCCATTTCAAACTGTGCTTTGTATCTGATTCTGTTTTTTTCTCTTTCCCAAACTAAGTAACTTTTGTTCTCTTCTTTTATCCTCACTTTACTGCAATTCATTAATGAGCCATTACATAAAATTGAAATTGATATTTCTTACTATACTTATTGAATAGTTTTAGCCTCTGAAAGTTGAAGATTGAAATTTTTTAATTTTCTTTAAAAATATTGATTTCTTTTCTGTACTTAGTGAACTCTTGGTAAAGAAAACTCCATTCCTCAGATCTGCTGCCTGTAAATAAGCATAAAACTCATGTCATGACCCTAGTTCCATTGAAAATCATTCTTTTTTTAAGAATTCTTTTATCCTGAATATAAATTTTTAATTTAGTGTTTACAGAGAAATTTCTTAAGAATTTTTTACTTTATGTACTTTTGTACATTCTAGGAGACAAAATGTTACATTATTTTAATGGAAGTCCACAAATAAATATCAACGAAAAATAGCATTCCACTTTTCCTATATGATGTAAGGACAAGTGACACACTTATGTAAGTATGCAATTTAAAATCTTCAGGGCAACATTTATGTTATTTAAATGGATATTTTTCCTCATGTAAGGGAATATGTGCTCATGAATAAATTGCATCCACATTATATTACCATGGCTTTCTTTGCAACCCAGCCAGTTTAATAAAAACCAGACAATAGAAAACAAAACCAGAAAATGTTTTGTGGGAAGAACAGAAGCTGTTTTAAAAAGTCTCGTCTTATCTCTGCTTAGGGTCCATCTAAGGCTTCAGCTCACCTTTTATTGCTCTGTAATTACTTTGATCCACTGAGTTTTATGAAATTAAACATTTTAAAATAGCGTGTCATATTCCTTTCAGTTTAATTTCAGCCTATGCTGGTAGCATTCACTCTTCTCTTTTGTCATGCAAGACTCACTATGAAACTGGTTCAGAATCAGCCCAGGAAAGTTAATTGCCAGCCCCAGTAGCTGCACCTGAACCTTATCAGTGAACAGCACTTTGTAACCAGAAGAGCCTCAGACTGACTGCCCAGATACCCTGGTCAAATTTCTCTTGCAAATGACCTTGAGCAAGAACTTCAGTTTTCTGGTTCTGACTTTCCTCACCTAGAAAACAAAGACCTTGGCTTTAAAGGACACAAAATTCCTTCCAGCAAAACAGGACTTAACTTTCTAAATGTCAGATATAATCTACTAACTGAGGTTGCATCTTCTGTGAAGGTGAAAGTAGCTTTTGTTACAAGAATCACTGAACATGTCCACATTTACAGAAAAAAAATGTAGTATTGTATTTGATGCCATCAGAGCTAATAAAAACTCCTTACCCTTGGGAAAGTTAAGTGAAATTAAGATTATAAGGCATAAGAATATAAAGCAAGGAACCAAAGGACAAATTCATAAGCACAGATCACAAGAAGCAAAGTGGCATGAAAAAAAAAAAACGTGAAATGTCAGGAGGAACTAATCAAAAAGGATTTCCTCGAGGTGATTATGTTCCAACAGAGTCATTTGAAATAAGGTTTACATACTGAGAAAGGGAGTAATGTGTTTTGTACTGAGGAAGAATGTGTGGGTACAAAGGCATAGATACAAATACAAATATTTAAAGGACAAGGAAAACAATTAAAGCCACTTAATTCCAAGGGTTTCCTCACCTTTCACACGAGTGAAGCAACCAGAAAGATGTTTTCAGCCTCCTTATGTTAAGGCCATCTCACCCAGAGAGATTTGCTCTCTTTAATGCCTCCAGCAGTTCTGATTCACAGGCTCAGCCCAGTTACATGCTTACACCCTTGTGATCTCAGCTTCTGTGACCCAGGAGCTTCCACTCCAGGAAGGGCCAGTTAGACCACATATTGATCTTCACTCAATTTCAGTTCATTTGATTTACATGTGACATCCTCTCCTATTACAATGAAGAGAACCTCTACCCATATGCCCAAGACATAGTAACAAGTCGCTCTCAGCTGAGGTCCACTGAGAGAAACTCCAATAGTGTTCTTACTTGGTTGTCCTCACTTCTATGGCAGCAATCATACAAACCCTCTTTTAAACATTTTTGTGGAAAAGCTGGGCTGGAGGTATGGTTCAAATAGTAGGGCATCAGCCAAGCAAGCAAATGTGAGGCCCTGAATTTAAATGCTTTCACTGGATTTGTTGAATTCGTCTATTGTATTTCTCTACAGAAAGAAATGTTAAAAGTACCAAATCATGCACTAACTGAATTGGAATTAGAAGTACTAAGATAATGCAGAGTTGGAGCACTTGAGGACTAAGTATGATTAAGTTATACATGGCTGCAAAGAATAAGTTAAGGAAGTCAGACTGGAAAGGCAGGGATTGCTGTATTCATTTTGTTTTTGTATATGTGCTGCCAAAGCAAGCACTCGTATTCATTCTTAAAAAAATTATTGGACTGATATCTTGAATTGAAACCCCACTGTACCACTAAAGATAAAAAATAAATATAAAACAATTTTAACATTAAAAATAAAATAAAACAGAATTTACACTGTCCTAGACATGAAAATTCTCCCATAGTGTCTATGATCAATAATGGCCTTTCCTCCAGGAATTAAAAGCTATCCATCTCTTTGATTTCACTTAGTTTATGCCCTAGTGCTTTCTAATAGGTCACAACCTGCTCAAACTGTTCCTTATCACCTTTGGTCTCAACCTTCCATTTCCATTACCTGAACTCTGTAATTCTATCACTTGTCTTAGCCAAGCTTCCCTATCTGCTACTTTTTCTTACATATTAGCAACTTCAAGTATCTACCCATTTCTTGACTTAAACCCCAGTAAAGAAAAGCTTTGAATTTCAGTGGCAGAAACAATGTATTTCAGTCAGTTTATACCTAGGCTCTACTTAACAATTCACAAGTAAAATGTGGAATAAACTTTGAGATGAAAAATGTCTCACATAAGTTGTGCTGCAGAAAACACCTGTTTTATGACTTGGGACTCATAAGTGAAAAAGCATAAACCTCTTTCTACATTTTATAATATAACAAAACAAAGCATGTATATCAGACACATTATTTCTCTACGCCTGTGAGAGCCAAGGATCATTGTTTTGAAATAATAAAGCACACTAAACCAAAACCTTCAGGGAATTTTAAAGAAAATTTGTCAAATATTGCTATGACAAGTAGATGTTTTATGATTTCTAAACATTGATTTTGTAATAACTTTCAGCTTGCAAAGCCAGGCCTTTTTGTGTCTCATTGTACATTAAATTCCATTAATATTAATAACAAAACATAGTGAACCTCGAGATAAAGGGAAGGGGAGTAGAAGATTCAGAGAGAAGATGCCTTTATTTTCTGCTGCCTTTAAATTAGCAAATTCTCTAAATAATTAACACAAGTTGAAGTTCCTAAACTTAATATTCAGTGTCACAACTAGTATTTTTCACACTAAAGTTACTCCTAATCAGTGCTGACTACACCATAACATTTATAGGTAGCCAAAGCTTGTCCTATTAATTTGCTCTCACTCAAATGAACATGCTCCTTCCTCTTCTGAAAAGAGGCTGTTCTGATATTACACAATTCACAGCAATAATGGTTATCATTCCATAACTATAATTTTCAATATAAAGAGATGAGCATGTAAAAGCATTTCAAAATAAAATTTGAAATCCCTTTGAATCTATTTCTTGTGACGCTTTCTTCCTTTTTCTCTATATTTTGCTTCACGTGTATAGTATAATGCGGAAGGCCTGAGCCTTTCCCTCTCTGTTCTATATTGTGTCAAGAAGACACTTTCTTCCCCTTCAGAATATCAGGGTGAGGTCTGGCCACCAGTGACTCCTGCCTGCAATCTTAGCTACTTAGGAGGCTGAGACCTGAGAATCATGATTCAAAGCCAGCCAAGGTGGGAAAGGCAGTGACTTATCTCCAATTAACCAAAAAAAGCCAGAAGCTGAGGTATGGCTCAAGGGGGTCAAAAGCCATTCTAGAGTGGAAAAACTAAAGGACAGCACCTAAGCCATGAGTGCAGGCCCCAGTACCTGTACACACATAAAAAAAAAAAATGTATCAGAGCCAGATGCTGGTGGCTCTCGCCTATAATCTTAGCTACTCAGGAGGCTGAGAGCTGAGGATCACCAGGAACAGGAAAATCTGTGAGACTCTTTATCCCAATTAACCACCAGAAAATCAGAAGTGGTCCTGTGGCTCAAGTGGTAGAGCACTCTTCTTGAGCTGAAGAGCTGAGGGACAGCGCCTAGCCCCAAAGTTCAAATTGCACAATCCAAAAAAGAAAAAAGAAAAAATCATGTACAGAACTTCCAGCCTTTCCACTCTACTGGCTCTTCTCTCCTGCATAAGGAATGCAGGTGTTATCAAATTGCCAAAATGGAAGGAGAGTGACTGTGTATCTTCAGAACGTGTGCGTTTTATGCCATGAAAAGTCTGAGTTCTTCCCTGACTCCTGTCCTTCAGTGGTAAGAACATTTGATTCCACAGCTCGATTTTCACAGTGCAGGCCTTATACTAGCAGAAGGTTCACCATCTGTGAACTGGTTAGAAATGTAAATATCCATATTCCTCCCAAACCTACTGAATCTGAAATTCTGGAGTTTCAGTCTAAGACTGAACTCTTGAGAATGCTGAAATATAAAGAATAGTGCACCTAAAACATGAACACGCAGATGAGCAGCCTTGGAAAAATGTTAATCCATACCTTCTGATCCTGAGATTCTGTATGTCTAACATGGTGTCAAGATGATGCTGCTGATACTCTTAGTCATTGGATTTTATGTTTGCTCATCTTTGGCTAATCATTGTAACCATCTGCAAAGCTGATGTTTGGCCCAGGCTCCAAAGATTCTGATGTATAGCCAATGTATCCAAGCCAATAGTGGTTACAGATCCTATTGATGTCTCTAGGTATATCTTTCACTAGTTCCAACATCATAAGTAGAAGGAGGGGATTGTATCTTACAACCCAATCAGGAAGGGAAAGGCCCCACCTCCTAATACCATGGCACTTGGAGAAAGAATTTCAATATTAACTTTAGAACATTAATATTCTCTCTGCATTTGCAATCTTTTAGTGGAACAAAGAGCAAATAATAAGAAGTAACACTATAAAACGCTTAAAAGAAAATATAAGTATACATCTTCATGAACTTGGAGTAATCAATGGACTTGTTTTTAGATATAATACCTTTAACACAAACTCTTAAAGAGTTTGTGGAATCAACCCAGATGCCCCTCAATGGACAAACTGATCAAGAAGTTGCTGTATATACATGCAATGGAATTTTACTCATCTATTAGAATGTTATTGGACCATTTGTAAAGAAATGTGAAGACACATAAAAATATGTTAAGTGATATAAGGCCCAAAAAAACAAAGGATACATGTTTTTCCCTATATGTGAAAGCTAGATTAGCTTATAAATTTATAAGTAAAGTGGTATGCAAGTGTATGTGAGTGTATTAGCTGAAATACAGTACATTCAAGGGAAAATAAGCAAATAGTGTAATTCCTTAGAAAGGCAAAGTTAAAGTTCATCAAAATAAAACACCAGGAAGCTGGTACTCATAAGGGGAAGGGTCAATAAGAAATGTGTAAATAAGTGAAGGGAAGAAGAGGAAAAGAATGTAGTCAAGAATCCAATGTGCATCCTACAAAATTAAGAAGATAAGGGACATAATGGGGAGGCTAGGGATGAGTGAGAATGTTGAAAGGGTTGGCATTGATGGAGATATATTGTATTCATCAACTCCTTTGTTACGTGTAATTCTTTTGTATAACTACTTAAAGATAATAGAAAAGAAAACTACACATTGTACTTCATCAAAACTGAAAACAGTTGTGCTTCAAGAGCCACTATAAAAGAGCAAAATTAATCTTCTTCATCTAAAAAAAACAGAATAGAGAAAATATTGCAAATTAAGAAACTCCTATCCAGAGTATGTAAAGAATTCTTTTTTAATATGTTTTTTATTGTGAAAATACTGTACAGAGGGGTTACAATTACATGGGCAAGGGAATGAGTACATTTCTTATCAAGCATTGTTGCCTCCTCCTTTGTTTTTCCCCTACCATCCCTTCCCTCCCACCTCCACAACTACATCTATCCCACCCCCCACCGTCACCCCCACCTAAATTGTAAAGCTCAACATAGCGTCTTGTACATTTCATTATTGTATTGGGTTAACCTGTGTCCCTATTTAAACAACTTGTTTTTTCCCGTTCCACTCCCCAAATTATTTTTTAAATTTAATTTAATTTTTTTGTGAACATACTATACAGAGGGGTTACAAAATTACATGGGCAGGATAATGCGTACATTTCTTATCAAGCATTGCAGCCTCCTCCTTTGTTTATCCTTCACATCCCTTCACAGCCTCCCCCCTCCCCCCACCCAATCCTCCCCCCTCCCCCCCCCCCTCGCACCAACGTTGTAAAGCTCATTTTCGACATGACAACTTGTACTTCTCATTGTTGCAACAGGTCCACCTGTATCCTTAAACGACTTGTTTTTCCCCATCTCCTCCACAAGTTATACTGACATCAAATATAGTGAAAGCAGGGATTATACTGTGGGGGAGGAACATACAAAGCAACAAAGGGATAATCTTATAAACGCGTTAGAAACAAATACATGAAAGAAAAAAACATTAAAATACATATCTAAGGGTTCATTTTCCTAACAGCACATTATCTGACCTTTTCCGCTTGACTCATACATATACTAGATATTGCAAATAAGGGAAACCATGGGACCTATGTTTCTTTGGGCCTGGCTTACTTCACTTAATAGAATTTTTTCCAAGTTTTTCCATTTCCTAACAAATGGGGCAATGTCATTCTTTCTGATGGAGGCATAGAATTCCATTGTGTATATATACCACATTTTCTTGATCCAGTCATCTACTGAGGGACATCTGGATTGGCTCCATATCATAGCTGCAATAAGCATAGTTGTGCTGGTAGCCTCAGTGTGGCCTTGTTTGCCACTCCCCAAATTATACCAACATCAAATACAGTGAAAACAGGGGTTCTACCATGGAAGAGGGACATACAAAGCAACAAAAAAATCACGTGGTCCCTTATAAATACTTTAGAAACAATAGCAAGAAAGAAAAAAAAACACTTGGGTCCTTATCTTGGGGTTCATTTCACTTAACATCATTTTATCTGACATTTTCTGCTTGACTCAGATATATACTAGTTATTGCAAATAAGGGAAACCATGGTACCTATGTTTCTTTGCACCTGGCTTACTTCACTTAATATAATTTTTTCCAAGTCTTTCCAGAGTATATAAAGAATTCATACAATTCACTGATAAAAGATAAATAATCCAATTTCTAAAATGGACAAAAATATTTTTTCAAAGAAAATATGCAAATGACTTCAAAAATATATAAAATGTTCAATGTCATTAGCGACTAGGGAGATGTAAATAATCTCAAAAAAGATGTAACTTTACACAAGTACAAGTACAGTGGTTATAATAAAAGACAGATAATAACAAATGTTGATTTCTACCCTGCTAGTAGAAATTCATGGGAAAGTATACTGGGAAAACAGGTTGGCAGTTTTTCAAAAGATTAAACTGAGTTTCTGTGTGATCTTGTAGCTCTACTCCTTGGTTGTTTATACACATAATTACTAAGAATATAGACAGATGGATAGATAGATAGATAGATAGATAGATAGATAGATAGATAGATAGATAGATAGATAGATAGATAGATAGATAGATAGAGATACAGTAAGAAAAGTATATCTGCATATATTTTACATATACATATATATGTCCATCCTATATATGTGTGTATATACATTCATATACCAAAAAGTAGTATATGAATATTCAGAGCAGCATTACAACTCACAAAAAGTATAATTAACTGAATGGTCCATAGCTGATGATTAAAAATGTGAAATATCCATGCAATGGTATAATATTAATCTATAAAAAGAATGATAAAATGATGTAGCTTGAAAACCTTATGCTAGGTGATAGAAGCAAAAGCCAGACATAAAGGACACTGCATTATATGATTTTATTTATAAAAAAGTATTCAGCCTACACAAATCTACAAAGAAAAATATTCAGTTCCCATCAATTGTTACCTACGGTTAAAATTGTGGGACAAAAGGGCTGGGGACTGCTAAGAGCATGGGATTTCGTGTGGGGATAATGAAGATGTAAATTTGATAGTAGTGGCAGTTTCATTAACTTTGTGAATGTACTAAAAGCTGTTCAAATGCATTTTAAATAGGCAAATACTGTAGCACATGAATAATATTTCAATTAAAATGCTATCAAAATAGTGAGCAAGATCACCAGCAATTTCTATTCTCAGGAAATAGTCTACCCTCATAGTTTTCTATTAAGGTACCAACAAGATGTCATAAGAAGTGTGCACAATCTTGACTTGAGAGGGAGATTTTAGAACTTCCTAAAGAAAATAACAAGTCAGATTAAAATCAGTGGAATAGGGCTGGGAAGGTGGCTCAGTGGTAGAGCGCATGCCTTGCATGCATGAGGCCCTGGGTTCGATTCCTCAGCACCACATAAGCAAAAATAAAAAAGCCAGAAGTGGCGCTCTGGCTAAAGTAGTAGAGTGCTAGCCTTGAGCTGAAGAGCTGAGGGACAGCGCCCAGGCCCAGAGTTCAGGCTCCACTACCGGACCTCCACCAAAAAAAATCAGTGGAATAAACAAGAGTTATTGCATGAAAAGAAGTAAGACAAGGAGAATAGACAAGAAGAAAGTTTACATTGGTCATAACTAGAGGAAAAGCCAGGACAAGAGAAAGTAGAAGGGAGAGATTTAAAAGCAAAGTGCTGAATGCTGACTAGGGCATATCTGTGAGGTGTGACAGGTGGGGTTAGAGAAATTACCATGAATAATCACGTGGACCATGGCATATACGTTTATCTTGTATTCCGAGAAAAATGAGGAACCACTGAAAAAGCAGTAGCTTCACACAAACACATACAAACACACACACACACACACACACACACACACACACACACACATTTGGAGTTAAAGTTCCCATGTATATTCCTTGGAAAAATTCATCTAGTGATAAGAACATGTTGAAGTCAACATGTATAATTTGTCAGATAATAATAAATTTCCTCTTAGCATATATCATCAAAAGTAAAGTGAGAAGACAATTTCCAAATAACACTGAAAGCAAAATCAGAGAATATTTGACAAACTTGAATCATATTTGCAATGTCTCTGTAAGATAAAGGTTGATTTTTCTAAACTGTAAATACCAGGTAAATCAATGAAAAAAAAAGGATCATCAGTGGGAAAAGACAAACTACATAAACAGAAAATTAAAAGAAGCAATAAAAATGGCATAATAACTTGCTCAATCTTACTCATTATAGATTGAGCACAAATTAAAATTGCATCAAGATATATATTTTTTGCTTATTTGGCTGGCAGAGCTTAGAATGATTGAAGACACTCTGTGTTGGCAAAAGGTACAAAGGTAATCTCATGCATTGTTGGTGAAAGTGCAAATTAGTATCATCTGTACAGTAGGCATTTAACAAAAACTATCAACTGAAACACATTGTGACTTGGCAATTCAACTGCAGAGAATTTATCCTACAAGTAATTCATAAATGTGCCAAAGACCTACTTATGAGACTTTTCATAACAGCATTGCTTCTATTTATTTACTTATTTATTTATTTATTGAGAGAGTAATTTTTCTTTATAATTATTGCTGTCTGTCTTAATGCATAAATGTGATATTATAATACATGCATACATTGTGCCATATTTAAAATCAAAATTCATGGAACTATCTCTTCACATGTTATTTTTATGGTGAAAACATTCAATCATATTTTCCTAGCTTCCTGAAATACACATTATTTATACATAATCATTACCTATAGTCTAAGGCTCAGAAACACATCAGAACTTACTTCCATCTAACAATAAATTAACACTCATGGACTCTCACTGTTCCTGGCTTGCTATTTTCAGCATCTTTGGAGTGATTTATATCTAATGTATCTAATTTATATCTAATGAGCTCATATGATACTTGACTCTATGCCTATCTTGTTCTACTTTACATAACAATCTCCATTTCTATGTACATTTTCCTGAACAACAGGGGTTAATTCTTTTTTATATTTGTGTTTGTAATGCATTTGTACAACATCTTCTTCACTCATTCATCAGATAATGATTAACTGATGTGAATAGAGTCATAGTGACTGTTTCCTTTGCAATGAAATTGCTACATTATACATTGGTTCTATGCTTAAGCTCTTGAAGAACCTCCCTAGTGCTTTCCATCATGTCAATACTAATCAATAGTGCCATAAACAGTATGGACAAGTGTTCCCTTCTCCACATCCCACATCTCATCATTTTTTAAATCATATTGGAGTATAATAATAATTGTGCTTTTGAATTGCATTTCTCTTATGGTTGAAGCTTTTTAAATCAGATTGCATGGAAGAGTTGCTGTTGGTTTTTTATTGCTTTTTTTTTTTTTTGCTTTTGGGTTTTGAAGACCCCTGCTATGTTCTAGATATGTACATTTGTATATATCAGATGTATAGCTTACAAATATTTTTCTATCATTCTGTAGGTTGTCTCAGTCTGCTAATGAGTTCCTTTTTAGTGGTGTAATCTTATTTTCTATTTTTGCTTTTGGTTTGTGTCTTTGGAGTCTTGTCAAAAAATCACTGTCCATTCTAATGTTCTGAAACAATTTCCAGTTTTCCTCCAGTGTTTCCATAGTTTCAAGTCTTCATTTACATTTCTAGTACATTTGGAGTTGATTTTTTTTTCCAGTCATGGGACCTGAACTTTGGGACTGGGCACTGTCCCCCAGCTCTTCAGCTCAAGGCTAGCGCTCTACCACTTGAGCCACAGTGTCATTTCCAGCTTTTTCTGCTTATGTGGTGCTGAGGAATCGAACCCAGGGCCCCATGCATACAAGGCAAGCACTCTACCACTGAGCCCTCCTTCCCAGCCCTGGGATTGATTTTTATAACTGGTAACGTTGTGTATTATTCTCCTGCACACGAAGTCTCAACTTTCCAAGCAGCCATCTTAATGATTCTATGTCAGTTTTCTATTTTAAGGACTATTCTTCTTAAATAGAGTTTTATTGCTTGTATCTAAGTACACTGGCAAATGCATGAAGCTTATTGTTTAATAAAAAAGAAAAGAAAAGAAACATTGAATGCTTGTTATTCCAGTAAATAGTCTCCAAAGAAATTAAGTAGCTATACATTCTATGTAATATCTAGTTAGGGATTAGCAAAGAGTTATTTGGGAGCTTTTTTTCACTAAATATTAGGCAAAAGGAAAGAAGAAGCCAGCACAATAAATTACAATAGGAAGCTCTTTTCCCAATCTAATAAATGTCATTATTGAAAGCTGTACCCTACAGCAGTAATAGCAATAATAAACCATATATGTTTTACAAATGCTACCACATTTAAACCATATAATATCTCAAAGTAGAGACTCAAGTCACATATAATACAACAAAAACTAGAAAAGTAATTTCCTTATGAAGATAATAACTATCTTTGAACTTGGGGAGTCCAGTTCTTTGCTTAATCAGTGCATTACAGTTCTGCATTTAAAAATAAAAGCATAAAACACAGAGGAAATTATTTAAAATTGTTTGCTTTTGTACTAGTGACAACCCCTATAATCATGAATAAAAATTAATATCGTTGTTGAGTGCTGGTGGCTCACACCTGTATCCAAACTATTCAGGAGGTTGAAATCTGAGGATCACAGTTCAAATCCAGCCCAGGCAGGAAAGTCTGTGAGACTCTTATCTCCAACGAAATAAGCTGAAGTGGAGCTGTGGCTCATGTGTTAGAGTACTAGCCTTGAGTAAAAAAGCTCATTGGCAGTGCTCAGGTCATGAGTTCAAGTCCGAGGACTGGGAACAAAAAAAATTAGTATTATTTTGACCTGAGAGATCATCTAGGTAGAAACAATGACTTACATAGTTGTTAAGAAATTCAAACATATGCCTTGAATGATCCTAAGATTTGTAACAGCACCATTTAGTATCCTTAAAGCATAACCCAAAAGTTATAATAGGTAAATTACTAGTAACTTCCTTTGGTAAAATACATTTCCTGTAAGACATTTCTCCAGCTTCTCACCCACTAAGTCTTCTTAATTCTTTTTGCCTATTTGAGCTGGTACTGTTTTCTCCACTTTATGAATTTACTTTTAAAGGATAAGGATAAGAAAGCTTCAGATGTGGAAAGGCTCAATAACATAAAGACCAAGGACCACAGAGGAGTGGCTCAAGTCATAGAGTACCTCTGTAGCAAGGGCAAGGTCCTGAATCCAGAACCCCAGTACCACTGAAAACCATGAAAGATCAAATATAGTAAAGTTAAAGACTAAAGAAATCCGGGGGGCACTGGTGGCTCACTCTTCTAATCCTAGCTACTCAAGAGGCTGAGATAAGAAGATCACAGTTCAAGCAGAAAAGTCTCCATGAGACTCTTATTTGCAATTAATCATTCAAAAACCAAAAGTGGTGCTGTGGTTCAAGGGATCGAGCACTAGCCTTGGGCAGAAAGAGGCTCAGGGATAGTGTCCAGGCCCTGAGTTCAAGCCCCAAAACAGACAAGAAGAAAAGAAGAAGGAGGAGGAAGAGGAGGAAGAGGAAAAAAGAGGAGGAGGAGGAGGAGGAGGAGGAGGAGGAGGAGGAGGAGGAGGAGGAGGAGGAAAGAAAGAAAGAAAGAAAGAAAGAAAGAAAGAAAGAAAGAAAGAAAGAAAGAAAGAAAGAAAGAAGGAAAGAAAGAAAGAAATTCATGACCAGCTTCTATCATTCTTGTATGTTTGCAAATGGAATGCTGTGTTGTCTTTAAAAGACATTACCTAGGAACCTAGAAAACACTTTCCAAGGTGGTATGGAAAAACATTTACTAAAACATTATTACACAAATTACACATACAGAAATAACTGCAATTCAACTGAGAAAAAACACACTGGAAGAGCATTAAAAGATTATTTTTGCTAAGAACAACAACAAAGCCAAAGAAAATGTTTTGAAGAAGTCAAGTCAAGCGCATGACTCTATATACATGAGAGCAGCCCAAGGTGCAGGAACAAGACAAGGAAGAGCTCATCAGAATGAAAGCCTTGGGGAATGTACACAAAATAGGATGGCATAGTTTAACTAGCTAGCTGGTACGTAGCACAGTGAAGGACAGAAGGAGGATTCGGTAGAAATACATTTGGTTTGTGAAACAATTGTACGCCAGGCTAAGGAATCAGAGTTTTAAAATTCTGGATGCCATGGCCATCTCTCCCAGGTGCTGATACACTCAGTTCTGACTGTGGCAGGTACTCACTCAGCAATGCCAACTGCATCATTATTTATCACCACATATCTTTTACATTAGTAGAATTAGTGAAGTAGGCAAAGGAAATGGTCCATCAGTAAATGGATATGTTTATGTTTCAATCCTTATGTCTACATTTATTCTGTTTGACATTTAGAGCTTTGAGGATAATGTGGCATGCACGATGCCTCCCAAAACATTCACTTGATAGATAACAAAGTTAAATGAGACCATGTGCTCAAAATAAAGAACTAAATGTTCCAAATGCATACTTATATAAACATAAATTTGTTTTTTTTTTCATTTCTATGCTCAGCATGAAGCTGTTGGAATACAGTTGTTTTATACATCATTAAATAATAATATTTATCCTGCAGAGTTCAACCATATTAATTGCATTTCTCGTTTTTTCTCCTGAAAAACAAAACAATGTAAAGATACATAATCATTTAAAGTTGTTTCATGTTACATCCAAATTTGATATTTCTTCCTGAGTCATACTAATCATCTATTTTCACTGCTTGAGTAATAAAGTTTTGGACATGCTTAACCTTAATTCATTTCCTCTTACTTAGCTTATTTTCCAAGACCCTCAGTTCCCTTACCATTTGTAGATAAGCATTTTAAATTACCAATTAAATTGTGTGAAGATGAACTTGAAATTTATTTTGTTTCTTTTTCCTAATATGTACCTCCTTTCTGATATCTCTTCTTAAGAGAACTATCTTCCAGGTGAGAAATTGCATTAAGAAAAACAAACAAAACACTAATCACTTTTCACTTAAGAAAATAAAGGACATCAAGCATGCTTTTGCCTATTAAAATATTTCCCTTGAGTAAACACTAATCTCAAGACTTATCACATAATATACAATTTATGTACAGTTAGTTTTTTAAATAACTCATTCAGTGTAATTGGAAGATTGCCTACAAAGAAGGATTTTAAAATCTTTCTAAGCCACATGCTCTAAATTAATTGGCTCTGGCCTAGAAGAGGGATTCAAGTCCAAGAGTACTTATGGAAGAAAATGACTGAGTGAGCCCTTGCTATTAGCAGGGCAGAGCTCAAGCCCTCTGAAAAACACAGGATTTATACATCACTTTGTTCCACATGCAAATGGAACTGTGCTAACAGCATATCACTTAGAGCCCAGAGACTAATGTAAGCACAAATTTTCTAGCAAAGTTGTGGTTGTGTGCTTTAGAACATACAGATACTTTGGCCAGAAAGTCCACAGAGTTTAGCTTTCTCTCAATGCCTCTGCCCAGGATGTAAAATGTTATCACTTATCTGGTCTTTATCTGTGAAATGGTACTGGCACTAAAATGATTCACTCTACCTATTATAATTGGGAGATAGATAGATAGATAGATAGATAGATAGATAGATAGATAGATAGATAGATAGATAGATAGATAGATAGATAGATTGTTGAACTCTTTTAAATAGCACTTACCATGATACTGTGGGTGGTGTGGTATAAATACAAAAGCAAGAGGCACTCACAGCAAATGCACTTATTTAAGGAAAAAAAAGACTCCAAGGAAGGATGGTAATGTTTCTCAGGAAGTTTATCATGGTCTCACTAAAATTGCCATGGCCCAAGGTCTGGACCATAGCTTCACAAGCTTCAAGACTCTACTGCCAATAAGTATTACCACATCATTATTTTACAAACAAAAGAATATTTGGCTTAAAATGTTTGATTAGTGCGTGATTTTAATGGGAAATAGGTAAAACAGAGTCTTCAGCTGGTATAATGAGCAGAGCCATGCAAATTTGGCAGGACAAATCAAATTCGGTTGTAAAATGAAAACACTTTATAAGCCTGGTAAAGAGGTTTCCGTTGCTTGTGTATGCAATGTCACTCTCATTAGTAAAGGTTATCTTGCAGCTCCAGTCTGTAGTTTCTTATTAACAAAATGGAAAGTGAATATACATACTAAATTAAACATTTCACCTCTTCAGGGCCATATCTGACAACCGTGTTTATCCATGCATTCACTCAATTCAGCAGTCATTTATTAAGCCTATGCTCTATAGAAGGCAGATTCATTTGGGGGTAGCACAGAAAAGTCAATACTTTCAGAAGCAATTTATATTTCTACTGAATCATAAAAATGCAGATGACAAAGAAGATCCATAATGGCACTGATAGCTTGAGCTGTGTCAGAAGGTTGTCTGTCCAAATCTGGCGTGTTTTACATTCTTTCAGAATGCTTCAGTATCTACTGCAGAGTAAGGATTGGACGTGTCCAGCCTCAGCTTCTCTGATCCAGAACCTGAATGTCCAACTACCACTGAAAGGCTTTCTTCTGAGTTGTTTATTCAGATTTTTTTAAAAAGGTCACAAAGAAAAACAGCCAAAAGTAACCATGAAAAAATATGTGTGAACAGTTCCACATATATTCTCTACTCCATTTGTTTTTTTATAGATAGTTCAAGGACCAACTTATATGTCACTTCTTGTACTGTTTTTCTTCATTGTCTTCAACCTAATTCGGGTCTGTGCCTTTTGAATATTTCTCTATTTTGAGAACAATTGGGTTATAAGTTTCTTTTTATAAAAGACTAGAAGCATACAGTTTCACTCATAACACTCAAAAAAAGTTTAAATTCTACACAAACATGATAATCTCCAGAACAATTAAAAATAAAATGTAGAAAAATTACTAGTATGTATAGTAGGAAGTATGTGACAAATTCAAAGAAATGACTATTGAATGTTTTTTAGTTAACTCTCAAATTAATTTTTGAGACAAAAACAACTATACAATGCACAAAACACACATGAAAGAAAATGACATAGAGGGTTGTAGCAAAGAAAAGTTAATGGCAAATTCAGTTGTTCCTCTCTCAAGACAACAGTTTTGACCTCAACCAGGGCTCCATATCACAATGACAAAATCACAATGACAAAAAAGAAAAGGAGGATCATCAAAGTATCCTCCTGTTAGGATAAACCTGGTCCAACAGGGTTATTGGGAAAACAGACAGACAGGCAGGCATGCAGGCAGGCAGAGAAGCAGACAGACAAATAGAGGCAGAGAGATGATACAGTAGGTCAATTTTATAAAAGATGAAAACTATTGAGTGAATAAACAAAATTTGATGTATCTACATAATAGACTATTACTCAGCAGTATAAGGCAAAGAACTCTGGATACATGCTACAGTAAGCATGCATTTCTGTGAACAAAACTATCATAACTTTTCAAGTACTATTATAAAGATATATATTTATATACGTATATACTTAGGAATTATAAAAAGGTTATACAGACCAAAGTCCCAGTTAAATTGTGAATCATGAATTATCCAAGGAATTTGTTCTGGATAAATGACACTGAGCAAATTTTGCAGTTTCTTATTCATTTTTATTATCAAAGCTAGGCAGGCAAAATTTGAAATACCAGAAGGTAGTTTCTAATTTCTACCCATCTCCTTCAGATTTCTGCATTTGTACCATTTATACTATTTTCCTTAGTGCATTCCTCTTTTCTAAAAGGGCAGCTCAGCACAAATACCCGAGCAACTGAGGTGTTACATTCTATCAGATATTGAAAGTCCAAGACTGTTCTGGAAGCTTGTGGGCATCAAAAAAGGCCAATGTGTCCAGGTGAGGTGATTCATGCCTATAATCCCAGCTTATTTACAAGAGAGAGCCTGAAAGAACTGTGGTGGCAGGCCTGCCTGGACAAAAGATGACACACTGTCTCATCAAATTAGCTGAGTATGTAGGCATATATCTGTAATCCCAGCTATGCAGGAATCATGAGTAGGAGGATCCTTATCTGAGGCTCAGCCTAAGCAAAAATCTGAGACCCTAACTGAAAAAGCATAAAAGAGGTGAGGGCTGGGGACATGGCTCAAGTTGCAGAGTGCCTGCCAAGAAAACTCAAGGATCTGTGTTCAAAAACAAGTACTCCCAAAGGAAAAATAAAGGCAGGAAAAAAGGAAAGGAAGGAGAGAGGGAG
This sequence comes from Dipodomys merriami, assembly GCF_024711535.1. Classification (NCBI taxonomy): domain Eukaryota; kingdom Metazoa; phylum Chordata; class Mammalia; order Rodentia; family Heteromyidae; genus Dipodomys; species Dipodomys merriami. Next base: position 34,400,292 of record NW_027202270.1, read on the forward strand.
TGGAGGAGAGAGAGAGGAAAGAAGACTGGCAGGCAGGCCGGCCAGTGTGAAGAACTTTATCTAGACAGATATGCACAAGCATGTGTGGATTTCTCTTTCATCTGTGATGAGCTTATCAGCACTAATTAATATATATTGACCAAAATTAAGATTCAGAACTGGGTACCAGTGGCTCATGCCTACAATCTTACCTACTCAAGTGGCTGAGGTCTGAGGATTGTGGTTCAGAGCCAGTTCAGGTTAAAAAAAATCCAAGAGACTATTATCTCCAATTAACCAGCAAATGGAGCCATAGTAGAGTAAAGGCCTTGAACAAAAAAGCCAGGTAAGGTAAACCCTTTGTTCATGTCCCAGAACTGGTGAAAAAATAAAATATTTCAGGTAACAAACTAGGAACTTCCATGCTGAAAACATCAGAGTGTACTACTACTTTGAGTCTGGCAGTGTATTTTTCTGAGAGGAACTAAGCAAAAGAAAATACCATAAAATCTCAGGCATGTCATAATATCATATGCTCAGCCCCTTGCAAAAAGAATTTCCAAAATGAGAAAAAAGCCTTTAATATATGTTTAAGTATGAAGAACTATATGAATTATATGCAATTCAGAAATAGGAATACCTTGTATTTAAATAGTTTTCAGAAATAGCTATTCCCTTTATTAATATGTTGATTATATGATGAATGTTATATTCAAAGCCAACAAGCATTGAATGTAAGTAAAATTTCACACATACATCATCAAAAAAGGAAAGATTCATCCTCATAGTTTTTAAAAGCCATCAAGCTAACCTATATTAGAAAATAGCCCTACTGCAAGAAGAAGAAAGGGGAGAAGGAGGAGGAGGGGGAGATGAAAGAGGAGGAGGAGGAGGAGAAGGAGGAGGAGGCAGCAAGCATAGGGTCTTTATTTCCTCCATTACCCCTCAAAAAAAAAAGTCCTGGTCCTTGGATGTTAATATCTATTAGGAATAGAATTAATCCTGTCTATGACATAATGCCATAATGCCATAATAAAACAGGAGATTTGTGTGCATTGGGTGA